>NC_056747.1:1292608471-1292758471 GCF_019279795.1 Protopterus annectens
GGGCTTCGGTATTATGAGCTTTCGAGATTCTGTAGTGGACCCATATATATATATATATATATATATGGGTCCATATGACTTGGTCGACAGTTCATTTGATTGACACTCATTTGGTCGACAGGCATTTTAGGTGGGGGGCTTCACCCCCCACATCCCCCCTAACTATATATATCAACTTCAGGGTTGCACAACATTGGGGAAGGGGGCAAATCTGCCTGTCGACCAAATGAACTGTCGACCAAATGAACTGTCGACCAAATGAGTGTCGACCAAGTCATATGGACCCATATATATATATATATATATATATATGAACCCATTTTATATAAGCAAATGAGTTTTTTTAAAGGATATTTATAAGTTGTAAGAAATTATTTGAAAAATTACATTCCTCTATGACTAGGAAAAGGTATTTGCAGTTGACTGAGTCAAAAGCACTGTTAATGTCTAAACTCATTAAAGTTATATTTAGAATTATTTGCATAATCAATTGTGATTAATATTCTTTTAATATTATCATAGGCATTCCTATTTATTATGAATCCTGCTTGATTATTATTGATCAGATATGGAAGAAATTGTTGAATTCTAGCAGCATGTATAACCATAAATATTGTATAATCAATGTTTAATAGTGAAATTGGCCTATATGATGAACACTCTGCTGGGTTTTTCTTAGCCTTTAAAATTGGATTAATAAGTGTGTATTTCCATGACAGTGAAGCCTTTGTTAAATCTTTAACTATTAAAAAAACATTAAACAAGATATTTAAAGCTTCTTTAGGCATAAGTTTATACATTTCTGATATTATTCTACCATTACCGGGAACTTTGTTAGGTTTTAGTTTATTAATCTGACTTTTAAGTTCAGAGATTAATATAGATCTATCAATCAATTTAATTTGGTCTTCAGTTAAATTACTCTAATTACTTCTTGTGGATCCATTGTTGGATTAAACTGATTAATTTTATTGATGTGAGATCTACATCATCATCATCATCATCTTCTTTTGGCTGTTCCCGTTAGGAGTCGCCACAGCGGATCATCTGTTTCCATTTCTTCCTATCCCCTGCATCTTGCTCTTTCACACCAACCGCCTGCATGTCCTCTCTCACCACATCCATAAACCTTATCTTAGGCCTTCCTCTTTTCCTCTTACCTGGCAGCTCCATTCTTAGCATCCTTTTCCCAATATACCCAGCATCCCTCCTCAGCACATGTCCAAACTAACACAATCTCGCCTCTCTTACTTTGTCTCCAAACTGTCCAACTTGAGCTGACCCTCTAATATATTGATTCCTAATCCTGTCCATCCTAGTCACACCCAGTGCAAATCTTAACATCTTTAACTCTGCCACATCCAGCTATGACTCCTGCCTTTTCGTCAATGCTACCGTCTCCAACCCATATAACATAGCTTGTCTCACTACCCTCTTGTAGACCTTCCCTTTCACTCTTACTGGTACCCGTCTGTCACAAATCACTCCTGACACTCTTCTCCACCCATTCCACCCTGCCTGTACTCCCTTCTTCACCTCTCTTCCACAATCACCATTACTCTGAACTGTTGATCCCAAGTACATAAACTCATCCACCTTTACCAACTCTATTTTTCCTGCATCCTCACCATTCCTCTACCCTTCCTCTCATTTACACACATATATTCTGTTTTAGCCCTTCATTCCTCTCCTCTCTAAAGCATATCTCCACCTCTCCAGGGTCTCCTCAACCTGGTCCCTACTCTCATTACATATCACAATGTCATCTGCAAACATCATAGTCCACAGGGCCTCCTGTCTAATCTCATCTGTCAACCTGTTCATCACCACTGCAAATAAGAAAGGGCGCAGAGCTGATCCTTGATGTAATCCCACCTCCACTTTAAACGTATATGTCACTCCCACCGCAGTCCTCACTAATGTCACACTACCCTTGTACATATCCTGTACCACTCTTACATACTTCTCTGCCACTCCCGACTTCCTCATACAATACCACAACTCCTCTCTAGGCACCCTGTCATATGCTTTCTCTAAGTCGACAAAGACACAATGCAACTTCTTCTGACCTTCTCTGTATTTCTCCAACAACACTCTCAGAGCAAATATTGCATCTGTAGTGCTCTTTCCTGGCATGAAACCATACTGCTGATCACTAATCATCACCTCCCTTCTTAACCTAGCTTCCACTACTCTTTCCCATAACTTCAAGCTGTGACTGATCAGTGTTATCCCTCTGTAGTTACTGCAGCTCTGCACATCACCCTTATTCTTAAAGATAGGTACCAAAACACTTTTTCTCCATTCCTCAGGTATCCTCTGACTTTCCAAAATTTCATTAAACAATCTGGTTAAAAATTCCACTGCCATTTCTCCTAAGCACCTCCATGCTTCCACTGGTATGTCATCTGGGCCAACAGCCTTTCCATTCTTCGTCCTCTTCATAGCTGTCCTTACTTCCTCCTTGCTAATTTGCTTCACTTCCTGATTCACTATCTCCACATCATCCAACCTTCTCTCTCTCTCATTCTCTTCATTCATTAGCCCTTCAAACTACTCTTTCCATCTACTCAACATACTCTCCTCACTTGTGAGTACGTTTCCCTCACTGTCCTTTATCACCCTTACCTGCTGCACATCTTTCCCAGCTCTGTCCCTCTGTCTAGCTAATTGGTACAGGTCCTTTTCTCCCTCTTTAGTGTCCAATCTCTCATACAACTCTCTAAATGCCTTATCCTTAGCCTTCGCCACCTTTCTCTTTGCCATGCACCTCATCTCCTTATACTCATGTATACTTTCTTCATCTCTTTGACAATCCCACTTCTTCTTTGCCAGCCTCTTCCTCTGTATACTCTCCTGTACTTCCTCATTCCACCACCATGTCTCCTTGTCCTCCTTCCTCTGTCCAGATGTCACACCAAGCACCTTCCTAGCAGTCTCCCTTACTAGCTCTGCTGTAGTTACCCAGCTATTCGGTAACTCTTCATTGCCTCCCAGTGCCTATCTTAACTCTTCTCTGAACTCCACCTCACAATCACCCTTTTTTAACTTCCACTATTTAATCCTTGGCACTGCTTTCACACTCCTCCTCCGTTTCTTGATCGCCAGCATCATCCTGCAGGCCACCATTCTATGCTGTTTAACTACACTTTCCCCAGTCACCACTTTACAGTCTATAATCTCCTTCAGACTGGCCCTCCTACATAGGATATAATCCACCTCTGTGTATCTTCCTCCACTCTTGTACATCACCCTATGTTCCTCCCTCTTCTTAAAATACGTATTCACCACAGCCATGTCCATCCTTTTCGCAAAATCCACAATCATCTGACCTTCTGCATTCCTCTCCTTAACACCATATCTACCCATCACTTCCTCATCCCCTCTGTTCACTTCACCAACATGCCCATTGAAGTCCGCTCCAATCACTAGTCTCTCACCCTTGGGTACACTCACCACCACTTCATTCAACTCACTCCAAAATTTTTCTTTCTCATCCATTGCACACCCAACTTGTGGAGCATATGCACTAACAACATTCATCATTACACCATCAGTTTCAAGCTTCATAAACATCACTCTATCAGACGCTCTCTTCACCTCACTCTTTGCATACTGTTCCATTAGGATAACCCCTACCCCATTTCTTCTGCCATCCACACCATGACAGAAAAATCTGAACCTGCCTCCTATACACTTGGCCTTACTTCCCTTCCATCTGGTCTCTTGCACGCACAATATATCAACCTTCCTTCTCTCCATCATATCAGCTAGCTCTCTCCCTATACCAGTCATACTGCCAACATTCAAAGTTTCTACCCTCAGTACTACACTCCTAACCTTCCTCCTCTCTTCCTGCCTTCGGATGTGAGATCTACATGCTCCTAAAATATCACCGATTTCAGTAACTTTTTCTTACCCTCAAAAGAATACAATTCTTTAATATGATTATATTTAATAAGAATTTTTGTTCTTGAGGCTAGTTTATGCATGGATTTTGAATTTATAGAATAATTAGTTAATTTAATATTTTACAAATTTATCATAGTTTTACAATTTCTAAGTACTTACTTTGTAAGTTATTAATTTCTTTTGTGAAGTTATCATTTCCTTTTTGGTTATCCAGTTTTAGCTTATCAATTTTTTCCTTGTAAATCTATCAAATCTTTGTCCCATTGCTTTTTCTTTAGAGCATGCCAGTTCATAACTTTACCATATAAATATGCTTTTAGAGCATTCCATAAATAAATTTCAGCTATATCTTCTGTATAGTTAATTTCAATGGAGGTCTGGATTTCTTTATTAAAGAATTCTTTAAAATCCTTTAAGTTAGTTATATAAGCAGGTATCCTTTAACAAAATGTTATTATTACAATTTAATGTAAGCTCAAAAGTTATACTGTTGTGATCAGAAAGCATACAAGTAACTACTTTAACCGTATCAAGTCTAGTGGTTAAATCATTAGAAATGTATACTTCATCTATTCTTGATTGTGATCCATGTCTATGTGAAAGATGGGTAAAAAAGTGATCCTGGGATTGAAAATTCATTAATATCCTTAATTTGAAATAAATCTATGACATTTATTAATGCTTTTGCTGAAGCTGGTATTCTTTTTTTCTTAGTAGCATTAGAATATTCTTCTTTTAATATACAATTAAAACCCCCTGCCGAATGATACTAACTTTTGAGAGTTGAATAATATGATCTAATTGGTGTTTAACAGTTTTTACTCCTATACCAATTAATTATTCAATAAACATTAATAAGATTATATTAGATTATATTTTTCTTTTAATTTCTATTTTTACAGAACAAAACAAACCCTTGTCATCACTATATGTATTCAACATATTTGGTGTAGGTATAGAATTTCTCCGCAATATAGCTAACCCTTTTATTGCAATGACAGCTAGATAATACAGAATACTATCTAGAATTAAGTCTACCTATATCTTCTTGTAACAAACAAGTTTGTTGTAAAAAAAAATCTGAGAATTAAATAGCTTTAGAAACTTATTTAAACTACCTCTTTTACAAGTGTTATTTAAACCATTAATATTAATGGAAATGCACTTTAAATATGTTATAATAGAGCTATAACAAAAGTGGAAATGTTAATATTATAATTGCAAGTGTAATATTAATAAAAAGAACCACTCAGAGACCCTGAACTGCTTATTAGAAATATAAATCTAATATAGTTAATACTGTTAAATATGTAAATAATAATATAGTTAATACTGTTAAATATGTAAATAATGAAAATGATAGTAGACATAAAAAAAGACAGAACATTATACAAAAAAAAGCATAGGCTTATTTAATCTTTCGTTCCCCTCACTGAGTCAAACACTCCTAGCTTGAATAGTCAAGCTATCCAAACCATCCAACCCATCAACAGGAGTATATTCAATATCCTCCACTACTTTCGAAAAATGACATACTATCTACATAAACATCCCACTTTAAAAACTCAATAAACAAATAAGTTTTCTTCCAGAAATTAAAACTATTTCCTATCTATATGGTACCTATATACATTTGTATTTAATTAAGGAGAAACAGGAAAGAAAAATATACTAAATATTTATAACCTAGAACTTTACATATGCACATGTAACACTTAAGACAAATTTCACATGAAATGAAAACAGATAAATTCAAATAAAATAATATATTTTGTTGAATAGTGGGCATAAAACAGTTTCCAACACATTAATTGTTAGAATTGTGCAACTCACTTCTGCATAGATGCTGGGAGCTGTAGTTCTCATTTTATGTCATCATTCCCATCATGACAAGTGTAGTAAGTCCATATCATTTGTATACCGCAGATGTATTATTTGATTAAACAAAATAAATTCCTATTATAGTATTATTAGTCATTCTCTAATACAAGGATTCCCATCATTTAAATGACAATCCAGAATGTATTCATAGTGAGTATTTTCTTAAGTATTGTTAAGCTTCTAAATGTTTGAAACTCTCACTCTTTTTTCCTATACAAATATATGTGCACATATATATATATATATATATATATATATATATATATATATATATATATATACACACACACACACACACACACAAGTGTATAAATGAAGGGCAAGTTCTAAAATGCAGGTAAGACTAAAAGTATTCTCTAGGCACTGTCAGTATCATTTGTGTTTTTTTTTTTTTTTATTACCATGAATTTAAATCAATGTATACAGTCAATCACTGCATTTAATGTTCATAGTTTACTATTCCCATGCATTGGTCTCATAGTGCCTTTTCCCATATTCCAAACCTTACAACTTTCCTTCAAAGATTTAGGTAAACCTCAGCAAACTGCAGCAGGCACAATACAAGCACATTGATAACTTTAATATTATTTAATCTGCAGCTCTCTTATGTTTTCCTGTATGACTTAGTGTAATGCACAAAATTTCTGCTCATGCATCTCATTTTAATTTCAGTACCATCCCCACTGTCTATATCGACATTTCTTTTCTTTTCTCCAGTTCTTCAACTTCACTTCTCTCACCTTAATTGATCTTGTGATTTAACTCGGGCCTATATTACCAAATCAAAAAACCCTTATAGCGAATACCTAAACATCGACCCCTATACCTTGAACCGTAAAAATCCCAAATGCACTTAATAGTGAAAAATAAAATACCAAACTGTCATAGTCGGCCAACCCCACCACCCACTACCTACCCAACAAAATAAATAAACCACATAAACACAGTAACCAAACCATACTTCTAACCTAAAGTAACCACCAAAACCCTACTTCTAGCCCTATACTAAACGCCACATACACAACTAACTATGCACTATCCTTAACCCCTCACTAACCCTAAGGTCCGTAACTACCGCACACTTTCCCTACCAAAATATACGCTAACAAAATAAATAATTTACATACATACATTTAACAAAACCCTACTTCTAGCCCTACACTAAACCCCACATACACAACTAACTATGCATTATCCTTAACCCCTCCCTAACTCTAAGGTCCGTAACTACCGCACACTTCCCCTACGAAAATATACACTAACAAAATGAACAATCTACATACATACATTTAACAAAACCCTACTTCTAACCCTACACTAAATCTTACATACATTACCTATCTATGCACGTACGTTAACCTGCACCCTAACCCTAAAGTCCCTAACTATCCAACACTTACCTTATGCAGCTAATCCACAGACGGGCCAACCATGGTAATTTGAAATATCCACATTCACGGTTTTGGACGTTCACTCTAATCCCATTTCTCGCAATGCGTGTCGACATTTACGTATTTGCGTAAATGTATTTTTGCTCTGTTAATATAGACCCATTTAACTCATATCCATAGATTTTTAATAACTCTAAATCTAATATTCAGTGGGGTGGGGGGTCTGACTAGTAGTCTGCATGAGCTGTACCCCATTGAAATTGTCCACAGATCATGCATGTTGTCATGTTGGCTCTCTGTGTCATCATTAGGTTCATAGGTTACATTATTAGTACTCAGTTATGAGGTTTTAGGATTTATTTACGTATATCTGCATAATGTCATTCTTGTATACACAGGATTATGTTTAGACTAGATAAATAGATCCCAGTGTGCCGATTTGTCCAATCCTCTACCAATGAAATAATCCAACCTATGTCCTAATACACTGACATCCAAATCACCACATCTCCAGCCTCAAAACAGCCATTCTTCATTGAAAACCCCACCTGAACTTCCACCTGCAGCTGCCAGGCATGTCACCACCCCAGCACCAATCTTTCCTCATGGTGGGCAAACAGAAATACCTCCGAAGCAGTGAACCATTCAAGGCCATCCCCACTTATCAAAACAAGATATCTACATACTTTAAAAAAAAACAAGTACTCTGCCACAGAGTCACAGGATCCAGCACAGGCCACCATGAAGACCAAATCCACAAAGCACCACTCTCTGAAAACATCTGAAATGCAGCCCAAAACACCATAATCAGCAAGCTCTGACTCTGAACATGAGAACAAGCACAAATAGACATTTCCACATAACAAAGTGAATCACTACATGACCTGCAACAACAGGGGAAGTACCAAAGTCCTACAAACCTGTTGACATAAACGAAAAGAAGACCTGTCTTAGAACTATGTAATGCTATACAGATACCTCATTAAAGAATTGTAGCATCTAATATCTGTAATAGCTTGAGGATTGGGCAGGAAGAAACAGATGAAGCATACCAACTGTGGATTGTTTTATTCACAACAAAGTGTTTTTGACAGGGTAATGGGTGAACCATTTAATAAAATCTTTATTGTGGACTTTAAAATGAACTACACCTTTAAATTTAACAAGTGCATCTATCCTTTGAAGTAAAATAACAAGTGTAAATGCTACAATGATTTCAAAGACAACTGCTGTACAATAGAAAGAAAAAAGCAGCTTAAAATATAATCTGAAGTGCAAAAAAGATTTCGACCTCAGTGGGAAACCCAAGCCAGCCCAAAAATCAAGAGGCTTCACCTAGCAAAAAAAGTAAGAGCTCAAGCCCTAAGTGAACAAAATGAGATGGAGGCATTAACGAAAGTTTAGTTTTGAAATAATGCCATTCTCCATACTCTCAGCTGTCAAATGAGCACTTCACAAACATCGCCAGCAACTGACTACACAATAAAACAAAAAATATTAGCAAAACAAAAGGACGTATACAGTAACAAAAGCAAGAACAAGAAACTCCCATCTCTTTAACAGCTAAAAAGGGTCTTGCAATACAGGCACTATACATGGAAAACTAAAGCAAAAAAACAAAAAATACCAAAAAAAAAAAAAAAACAAAAAAAAACTATCAAATTTCTATTTCTATTCAAAGAAACCTCAAAATAAATAGAAAACTAATACTTTTATAACTGGGTACTAACTTTAATTAATAGATGGGTTACTCTAAAAAGCTTAATATGAAACATAATATATTAAAATGAAGCGATGTTAACTTAGAAAGCTATTACTTTGAATAATTTGTTAATTGAATTGAACTAGTGTGCTTATAAAAGATTTCATACACGAAACTTGTTAGCAAATCTAACACCAAAGCAAAGCAGATGCTAATGTAATAGTAATAATATATATATATAGAATATGTGTAGTAAATTTAAAAGGATTATGATATTTATTAATTTTAGATATCAAAATATAGAAAGAAATAGAAATAATAAGAAACAAAGTTACCTTAGAAGTATACATCCAGGCTTCCTAGCTTGGTTAGAAGTATGTTTAAAAAAACATGTGAAGTTATTGTTGTGCAATATATATATATATATATATATATATATATATATATATATATATATATATATATATATATATATATATATGGGTGTACTTCACTTGACCTAAAACTCATTTGACTGACACCCATTTGACCGACACTTAATTGACCTGAATTTCATTTGACCTAAAACTCATTTGACTGACTCCCATTTCACTGAACTGTAAGACATAGACTTGTTGTGGATTTTCCATCTGCTGTGACTTGTTTGTGATAAAAAGAATTATTGTAACTTATAGTGCTGACTGTTAGAATTCTGATAGTCATGTAGAAAGTAGTGTAGTGTTTCTAAATGTGGGTTTTTCTATTTACATTTTTTATGGAAAGTAAAGTAATTTGGTGAATGTTTTGTGCATTCTCAGCAGTAGTGGCAGCATGTAGAGTAACTGTAGTGTGATCCTGAAGTTAGTATAAATAATTAGGGGGGGGGGGCACAGCCCCCTACAATGGTGCATGACTCATACCGCTCAACCTCTTCTAGCAAGAAATCTGGACAAAGCCATAAGTAAAAGTGAAACAAAGGCCCAAAAATAGGAACAGTTTTTAAATATCGCTCTTACAAGCTTAGAAAGTTGATATAATAACAGGTTTTGTGTTAGCATGAATTTTCTGAAGGATACGAAGTCAAAAACTCTAATGTCTGTCATGATTTTCTAACTTCACTCTTTAAATATTTGCCAGTAAATTGCCAGAAAAACCACAATTTTAGGAAAAACAGGCCAAAAATATGAGGAAAAAATCTGGACATTCTGCAAAAATCTGTACAGTTGAGAGGTATACGACGTGTGTGTATGTGTGTGGGGGGGGGTGTAGCCCCCCACCTAGTTTGGTTGTACATTGTCTCATTTCTGTTAAGAGGTTTATTAAGTAGTTTTTAAGTTCTGGAAAGGGTTAGTTATTGGTGTTATGAGTGTGCTTGTCTTTGGTTTAAGATTTAGTATGTTGAAATTCAGCATTGTAAGTTGTCAGTGAAATGGGAGTCAATCAAATGAGCTGTTAGTCAAATGAAATTTAGGTCAATTGGGTGTTGATAAAATGGGTGTAAGCCAAATGAATTTTAGGTCAAATGATGTAGACCCATATATATATATATATATATATATATATATATATATATATAGATATATATATATATATATATATATATATATACATATATATGTATATACACACACAGATAGATACACAGATAGATAGATAGATAGATAGATAGATAGATAGATAGATAGATAGATAGATAGATAGATAGATAGATAGATAGATAGATAGATAGACAGATACACAGATAGATAGATAGATAGATAGATAGATAGATAGATAGATAGATAGATAGATAGATAGATAGATAGATAGATAGATAGATATATGGATAGATAGATAGATAGATAGATAGATAGATAGATAGATAGATAGATAGATAGATAAATAGATATAGATATACGCAGAACTGCAAACTAGATTAGATAACAATACAAATTAAGTAAAATTTAATTTTACTTTCCTTTCCTTTTCATTTCATTAACCTCCAACTATTTCTTGCAGCTTGTCTCTTCAAGGAGCTGTTGTTCCAATTCATGTCTTCTACTCGATCTATTATTTTATTTGATTTGAAGAATGTTATAGTGTTCCCTAAGTCCTCAAAGATTTTAGTTTCATCTGGAAGAAATATTTTAAATCTGGCTGGGAAAAACAAACGGACTTTGTCTTTTTTTAGTTCTTTTACTAAATGTAGAAATAATTTTCTCTTGGTTATCACAGCAGGAAAATAATCATTATCAAACCTTATTATTTTGTCCTGTAGCTTGATAAAACATTTTTTCCAGGCTGTTTTGAGAATTAGTTCTTTGTCCTGTGATGAAAGAAATCTCACTATGATGGATCTCGGCAACAAGTTATTTTTAGAGGAGGAAGCCACAACGGATCTCAGTGCCACATGACACAGCTTCAGGTAAATCAAGAACTTAAGGGAGTCAGGATGTCAAAAGATGTGTCATGCGTTTCCCTTCAATCTTTTCAGGTAAGTCAAAGATATGGATGTTGTTTCTCTGAGATCTATTATGTAGATCATCTATTTTATTCAGAAGTAGAGAATTCTGTTTCAGTAAGAATTCAGTGTTGTTTTTGCCTTAAGATAATCTTCCTTCCACATCATTTAAGGCATCTTCCATCTGTACTCTCTGCTGATTTAAGGACTCATATATTTGTTCCACTTGATTTGAACATTTTTCTTTAAAATTGTCTAGTTTGTTGTCCATTTTGTCCATCTTCAAGGAAAGTTCTTGTATATTGGTAAGACCAGACTGAAGTTCCTTTTTCACACACGAGTCCTGAGAGTTTATTTTTGTGTGACTCATTTTGGATTATAAGTGAACAGATTTTCAAGATAAAAGTTTGATAAGAAAGTATTGGTATATGACATTTTTTTTGATATTATCCTTTAGGACAACTCAAAATAGTAGTATTTGATAAAAAATAGGATAACTTAGAAGTATAATTTCCTGTTGGAAATAAAATAACATAGCAGAGCAGGGGAAATCTGCTGCTAGGCTGTAAGCATCCTGTCCATGCCCCCAGGACTGGAATTCTTAACCCTTCAGGTGTTATATACCCTGCCTTCTTCATTTTATAATTTATTTCACATGCTGTCACATTCATAACTAATGCAAAGAGTATACAACTCACTGGGCATTCCTGTCTAATACCACTCTTCATATGCATCTCTTGGATTAACCATCCATTTACAAGTATTTTTACTTTATTATTACTATATGGCTGTAGCCCCTCGGATTCTAAGTTTGACTTCCTCATTCAGACATCCTTTCTTTTCAACCACCACTTCCAGATACTTTAAGCTGTTAACCTGCCTACTGCCTTCCTTGTATCTCAGCTTTCAACTTCTTTTGATTTCCAGTTTGCTGCCATTGCAGCTGCCTTATCTTACTCTGCTTCATCCCATGTGCCTTCAGTTTTACATTCCATTCTGCTGACATTTGCTGATGTGATTCAGAGTATGATTGTAATGCCACATCACCTGCATGTACTAACCTTTTTTGACCTGTCCCTTCTGTAGACCATCACCTGCAACTGCCTTATTAAAATACACTGATGACATCAGACGCTTCACAAAACTTAAACAATCTGATCTGAAAACACAGAGGCCCTTACATATGGCAAAATAAAAATAAAAATGAGTATCATTCCTGTTAATGTAGTTTGCTCCAAAATGATGAATACTTGAACACTTGAGTAATTTCAAATTACTAGCTCATATTTTCTTCTCACGTTAATAAAGTATTAAAGTAAGTAAGTAACACATCAGTGTGTTGTGTTTATTACATACACAAGATGTGTGTGTTCTGTTTATTAGATGATACATATCTGTGTGTTCTTATTATTACATGAATGAGGTGTCAGTGTGTTCTGTTTATTACATGACACATGCAGTGTGATCTACTTATTACATGGGCAAGGTGTTAGTATAGTTTACAATCAAAATTTCGGACAGCATTCATTCAAACTGGGATAGTCGAAAGGCTGTTTTCCAGTTGATGGAAGGCTGAACTGAAAATGGTCAACTCCACAACAATGAATGTTAGTGTGCATTCGCTGTTGCGAGGTTGAGATTCTCCTTGGAGATCGCAGTACAGTGGGGATTGGGATATGTACCCATTTCCTCACTCTAGTGCATTCTTGGAGTTTGTATATATAATTAGCAGGGGGTGTGGGGGGTGCAGAGAGCTTGGCTCCCTGCAGTACATTCATTGGAATTTGCTTCTAGGCAGGATATGCTGGGTAAAGTCGAGTACGTCGAATGATGACGTGTCGATATTACCAGTTTCGTTCCTTTACCTGAACGATATTTTTATTTTCATTGTTAGTTTTCGCAGATGTGATCATTCGATGGAATGTGCTTTGCACATGATAATAAAGCATTAGTACTTATTCCACTTTTACGCTTAGAAAATAGAATATTGAATATGGCATTTTGTATGTTAGCAACCCAAAAAGTTACATCACCAAGCCAAAAAAAATACAAAGCAGTTTTAGTAGGAAAATAGAAAAAAAGCATAGTGGCTATCATATGCAGATAGAGTTAGAAAACTCCAAACAATATTCATAAATATTGTGCAACATGGAGTACAGCTGGCATGCCACACAGACAAAGCTTCCTAATAGAGGGGAGGTAAAGCCTCGTAAGCAGTCTTACCTCACTGTACTTCATGTACAGAATAAACATACAACCCATAGGGTGGCAACCTTGAACATTCAGATGGTGTTACAAATGACAGGTCAGTCATTTCCCTTTCAGTGGTGATGTGCTGCTCAGCATAAATGTGTCAGCAGCATATAAGATCTACAGTAAAAAAAAAAAAAAAAAAAAAAAACCCTGATTTACATGGTAGGAAAAAACTTACAAGAAATGGAGCTCCCTGTGGTGCAGATAATCTTGCTATGACAACCACACCTTTCCCTGGACCCCACCAACCCAGTCATGTCACCATGATACTGCCAGTGAGAGCTCTCACAGGCCCGGATGCACTTATTATCATTCTGATAGTGTTGTACTGGATGATGACAGTGCTCAAGTTATATAAACAAAGCTAGATTAAACAGGTCTGAATTTAGTCTATGCTACAGCAAGCAAGGCATAACAATTTCAGAAAGAAACAGTTCAAATAAGCAGGCACAATAAACTTTTAACCAGAAACTCCCAGCTCAGAAGGGCAGAATCTGCCCTCTCCTCCCACAAAAGTGCAGACCACACCTTCTTGGCCTAATGCTTAAGGTGTTTGCCTTACAAACACAAGGTGCAGGGTTTGAGTCTCACAAGGGATAATTGGCTAGGCTTAAAATGGCTTGCAAGGGCAGTTAGCTTAGTACTAATCTATAAATCTTAATGTAAAATAACTGTCCCAAAGCCCAAGTGCTTAAACCAGAACTAATACACTCTTAGAATAACAGACACTAAGCCTTCAATCAGCAACTCCCAACTTAGAAGGATGTAAGCTACCTGTCCTGCCACAACAGTGCAGACCACAAACCTTAATGTAAAACAACTGGTCTGAAGCCCAAGTGCTTCACTCAAAGGCTTAGAATAACAGTTACAATTTAATCAGGCTACTAACAAGCAGTAATAAATGCAGCAGAATAAATACAATTGAATACGTTTAAGAAGAGGCAAAAGCAAAATAAAGTGCAATTTTTTTTTTTTTTTTTTTTTTTTTTTTTAGTAAAGTGCAAGCAGGGAGGAAGGAAATGTTCTCTCTGTATTAAGTAGAGTGAACACCAGACTAGGAGGGATATCCCAGATCAAATTTACACTAGGGGCAGCAACTTCAAGGCCACCAACTATAACAACTCTACAAGAATAGGGTGGGAGGGAGGGGGAAAAACAGTTTCAGGACAGATGAAAAACATAAAACAATGCCAGAAAATCTATAAAATAATTCAGTCAGGCAAACAATAATTCATCCAGGCAAAATTAAGACAATGCAGAACTCTGAATGGTTAAAATGCCAAGAAATATATTTATCAAATCAGCGATATATTTCCAAATTGTTTGAGAATCACACCAGCCAGAACCCAGGAGTTTCCAACAGTGTATGCAAGGCAAAATTAAGACAATGCAAAACTCTGAAAGGTTAAAATGCCAAGAAACATACTTATCAATCAGCGATATATTTCCAGATTGTTTGAGAATCACACCAGCCAGAACCCAGGAGTTTCCAACAGTGTATGGTGTCGACCATATGACGTTCGAACATTTAAAAGTTCAACAACGTGATATAGTCCCATCTGGAAGTGCTGACTAGAGACTACAGGACTGGCAAATAACATATGGCAAACTGTTTTAAAGCTAGGAGACAAATAAATAAAAAAGTAGTACAAGCTTGTTAAGAAATGCCCATTAAGTAATTGGTCTAGATACTAGACAAATGACTTTGGGCGAGCCTGCTGATGTGTAGGAAGATACCTCAGAAGTGATGACCACTGTCATTTCACTTATCCCTTGGCAGGAACCCTGGCCCAGGATCACAATCTTATGACTGGTGCCTGAGTAGATGACAAAAGAAGACAGACCGATGACCAAGATAACTTTGAATGAAAGATGATGGGTAGTTCTTTGGACAAGTAGGGATTGCAGAGCAGGTATCTGACCACAACCATTCCCAGAGAAGATGACCAAACAGAGTCACGTTCCTCACCACAGCATTAACAAAAATATGGCTGAAGTCAAGCAGCATCGATGATCACATGAACAGCGATGCCACAATGTTCCTGATGGAGGATGAAGGGCTTCTCATGTTCACGCCTTCAAGTCTGCTCAGTCATTTATTTATTTATTTGTTTGTTTGCTATTGAATTGGGTAGGTAGGTCAACCAAGTAGACCATTTTTAGCTATGACTTGGGCTCAAAGAAGACGTATAGTAAAGAAGCATACACACAATAGGTACGTAGATGTAATAATAGATTGCTTACATAAGCACATGTACATTTGCAACAGCAATTGCTACATCAATAACATCTGTGATTAAGCAAATTGCAAAAGTAAAAAAATGGATCCAGTTAAATAATTAAGCAATTAATAAAAGGAGCACTTACATACCAGTACATCAACAGCCTTTGCAGTAGTCTAAACAAAGAGAACTTATTCAAATGAACATTTAGAAAATAAATAAAAGTGCTTATACATGTACAAGTGAACAGTATAATCTCCATTTGGGGTGGGAGGTTGGCGTAATGGTTAAGGTGTTTACCTTACAGATACAAGGTGCAGGGTTTGTTTCTCACATGGGGTAATTGTCTAGGCTTAAAATAGCCCACAAGGGCACTTAGCCTAGTACTTATGAACCTATGCATAACTGTTTTTGAAGAGTGGAAATTATTTATGCTGCCAGATATTTGTTTAACTACTCATCCATTGTCAATGAGGTCTGTAAGATGGTTACTTTTCTAGATACTTCTTAAAGTTGCCTTGAAGCTTACTCTTTCTCTCATTGCTTTTCCAAATGTCAGCCTGATTTAGCAGGTAGGAGCCATCTGTGATCTTCTCAGACTATATTCCTTTATACTTACCTCCTGGGCTGTTCCTGAAAATGGTGCATGTAGATTAAGAGTCAAATTCACATAAATGACTAAATAGTAACTTGAGTGGAGAGACAGTACTGCACAGTATGAATTCTGAAGGGAAGTGTTCCAAACAGGATAGTTGTTCTGGTTTGAAATGGAAGTTATAGGAATCTCTTTTAACAGTTCTCAGTGGTGGGAATATTTACTTGCTAATAACGCAAGGTGACATATTTTGTTGTTTGGAGGAGTTGGCTAGTGTATAACGAATAACAGATAGTGAGGGGAAGGGTGTACCCTAGCACTGATATCAACACATTTCTGGCTGTAACTTGTCATGCAGTTAGTGAAAGCAAAAGTGATATTTTATAGGAAAGTATTAGTTGCCTTAGAACTTTATTAAAGGTCACTTCAGTGTGCTGCTTAAAGGCTAGGCTGGGACCCAGTATTGGTTATGAGTATTTTCATTGGCCCACTAAGGGTAGAGGGGATCACTTTAGATTATCGACTAAAGGTGAAGACAGCTTTGCAAGTAGTTAATGAGAACATTATTCCTGACTTCGATGGTGAGTAGATGTGACCTATTCAGCAAGTTGTTTGTAGTCATTTTGTAGTTTTTCTGAGAAGGATTTGTCAGCATGCAGCAACCGTATATCATCAGTGTCAAGAACCAGTTCGAGTAAAGTAAGATTATTGGTCGGACCATTCAGGAAGAAGAAGAGGAGTGGTGCTAGTGCTAATTCCTGTGGAGTACTCTGTGTTAGTTCTCCAGGACTGCAGTGGTGGGAATTCGTTTGTACCCAGAAAGTTCTGTTTGATAAGAGTTCTTTAGCCATAAGAGTTTGCCTTTTAGTAAAACTAAGCCTAAAAGTTTTTTTTTACTTTTTTCAACAGTATTGTTTGTCAAACTGTTTCAAATACTCTTGTCATGTGTATAAAAGTATCCGATATTATTTCATTGTTAATCATATTTATAAATGAACTTGATTAATGTGTACACAGTGGTGGTTGTGCTGAAACCATTACGGAATCCATACTGCTCATCTCTAGCTGTTAATGTGTTTGAATATTTGCATGTAAGTTAACTTTTTGAAGATTTTAGTGTGGGGAAAGAGATTTGCAATGGGTCTGCAGTCTTCTATAGTGATATTTTTTTGTGAGACCATTCTAAGGAGACCACATATATGTGGAACTATTACAGACTGTGTGGTGTAAGCACACATGTTCTTACTCCTTCGCCATCTATAAGTACACGTTCTTACCCCTTCGCCATCTATAAGTACACATGTTCTTACCCCTTCCCCATCTATAAGTACACGTTCTTACCCCTTCGCCATCTATAAGTACACGTTCTTACCCCTTCCCCATCTATAAGTACACATGTTCTTACCCCTTCCCCATCTATAAGTACACATGTTCTTACCCCTTCCCCATCTATAAGTACACATGTTCTTACCCCTTCCCCATCTATAAGTACACGTTCTTACCCCTTTGCCATCTATAAGTACACATGTTTTTACCCCTTCGCCATCTATAAGTACACGTTCTTACCCCTTCGCCATCTATAAGTACACGTTCTTACCCCTTCGCCATCTATAAGTACACGTTCTTACCCCTTCCCCATCTATAAGTACACATGTTCTTACCCCTTCGCCATCTATAAGTACACGTTCTTACCCCTTCGCCATCTATAAGTACACGTTCTTACCCCTTCCCCATCTATAAGTACACATGTTCTTACCCCTTCACCATCTATATGTACACATGTTCTTACCCCTTCCCCATCTATAAGTACACATGTTCTTACCCCTTCACCATCTATATGTACACATGTTCTTACCCCTTCCCCATCTATAAGTACACATGTTCTTACCCTTTCACCATCTATCCTTCTCTGCCTCAGTCCACTTTACTCTTGTCCAGTCACACTAAAAGTACCATTGCATACTGGAGAATGAGAGTGGATCTTAGGTCTCTAAGAGATCAGACTTGCTGCCTCTGGACTGGATTTTCTACTGAGTGGCAGATACTTCCAATCGCTAGGAATTAGGCCACATTACTATTACGACATAGTGAATAGAAGTATGAGTTGCCATACTGGAAAATCAATTTTCAGTGCTGAATCCTACATGACACTGTTGTCTCCAGATTAAATTATCCATAAGTAGTTATTTACTGTAATATTAGTGTTTTGATTAAGTACTCACAGTGTCCCATTTAACACGTTATTCTCATATTAGGAGGTGGAGAACAAAATCAGGATATTGATGTGGCACCCAGAAGGTCCAGATCCCTAGGAACCTCTATTACACACTGCAGTCAAGAACTGAAGCTATTGCTTCCTCCTAATATGTGCAGGCTTTAATGAATAGCAGGACAGCTGTTTTATGTGGCTTTAATGAATAGCAGGACAGCTGTTTTATGTGGCTTTAATGAATAGCAGGACAGCTGTTTTATGTGGCTTTAATGAATAGCAGGACAGCTGTTTTATGTTACTTATTTCCTTCAGCATTCTTCACTACTTCATTTTGTGCCTCTGTTTCCCTCCTACCCTTGCTGCATCTAAGTCCTGCTGGAATAGAGAGCAGAAAATAGTAACACACAAAAAAAAAATCCAAAGAGGGGTGCAGGGCAGCTGATTAGGCATAACTGCTGCTGACTTAACTCTAGTCAGTAACGTATAAGACGACTAGATCTTCTGTCAGTAACGTATAAGATGACTAGATCTTCTGTCTACTTCATACATGGTACAGCCCCTAAATAACTGCTGCTGACTTAACTCTAGTCAGTAACGTATAAGACGACTAGATCTTCTGTCAGTAACGTATAAGATGACTAGATCTTCTGTCTACTTCATACATGGTACAGCCCCTAAATAACTGCTGCTGAATTAACTCTAGTCAGTAACGTATAAGATGACTAGATCTTCTGTCTACTTCAGACATGGTACAGCCCCTAAATAACTGCTGCTGAATTAACTCTAGTCAGTAGCATTATAAGATGACTAGATCTTCTGTCTACTTCATACATGGTACAGCCCCTAAATAACTGCTGCTGAATTAACTCTAGTCAGTAGTATAAGATGACTAGATCTTCTGTCTACTTCAGACATGGTACAGCCGCTCAATAACTGGTGCTGAATTAACTCTAGTCACAAACCTTAATGATGACTAGATCTTCTGTCTACTTCATACATGGTACAGCCCCTAAATAACTGCTGCTGAATTAACTCTAGTCAGTAACGTATAAGATGACTAGATCTTCTGTCTACTTCATACATGGTACAGCCCCTAAATAACTGCTGCTGAATTAACTCTAGTCAGTAACGTATAAGATGACTAGATCTTCTGTCTACTTCATACATGGTACAGCCCCTAAATAACTGCTGCTGAATTAACTCTAGTCAGTAACGTATAAGATGACTAGATCTTCTGTCTACTTCATACATGGTACAGCCCCTAAATAACTGCTGCTGAATTAACTCTATTCAGTAAAGTAGAAGATGACTAGATCTTCTGTCTACTTCTTACATGATACAGCCCCTAACTGTTTATTTTTTGAAAGACTTAACATAACTGCTTGGGGATGGTACTTATGGCCAATCATCTGCCTGTAACATAGCGTTGCCATCATCTCTGACTAATCAACAAGCTTTCTCGTGGGTGAGGTAACCTCTGGGTAAATTGTTAAGTTAAATGGCTCTCCAGTTTTCCAGTGCACTGGGGAATTTTCCTCATCAACGTAAATACCACCCTGGGTCTACATCGAAAACAGGCCAACTAGCCAGCTAATGCAGTCAACAAAAGTTAAGTAAGAAAACAAACAAGTAATCACAATCAGATAATTAAGATCTCTAAATTAGGAGAACATGCCATGGCATTACTAGTTTGCCTTGTACTGACAGAATAAGGGACATCAAACAAATGCAAGCGACAACGGAGGGGCAGCAGTATCATTTAAGGACGATCAGATGTGATATTTAGCTAATGTCTAGCTGTACAACTGAAAGCAAACTTCCAGAGCAGATGAAATGGTAATAATAGCTCGATGTTTCCAGAATAAAATTAAGTGAAAGTGTGGCTGTACAAGCTCACCCATACCTCACAGAAGGTGTGGTGAGACCCTAATCCATAGGCTGAAGCACAGGCAATTCATCAGTATAAATAATGAACCCAGGTATGCATCTTTTTAACGAACCCAGGTATGCTCCCGTCTATGTATTGGGGTTATAAATGGGATGATGCTTTAGGGACTTGTTTGCTTTAGATTTTGTTGGTGTGTTATTTTCAGGAATGCATGATGTGTGTTGAGAATATAAAGGGCACCCCCCCCACAGTGCAGTGTTTATACCATTTGAATAGGTAGGTAAAGCTGTAGGAATGCAAAACTTGTACACCTATATCAGTTGTTCAGTTCACATTTTTCTAACTGCTGAATTACGGACATCGAACGTTGTCATGTTGGAAGCAGCAGTTCTTTATATTCAGGTTTGTATTTTTTATATGTAAGAAAATGCTGCCATGAATGCAAATACATTAGACTAACAAAGAAGTTAATATTCATCTAATTCTGGGATTCATGTTTGGGGCTTCTGTTTCTTCTGACAGCACTAATGCTTTAGATTAACAATGTTGCAGGGATGTGGAAGGTAAAGCTGAGTGACAACGCTTATGACAGTTAAGAAGAATAACTGATTTTTCACTTCCATGTATCAGAACTGTAGATTCAAGCATGTTTTAGGAAAAAAAGGATTATTTAGAAATGAAAGATGACACTACAGAGAGATGGACAGTTTATCAGAGTAGAGCATAAGTGGAAAGGACTCTATCTAATAGATTTTTGTCACCTTGTCGATAGGAGGAATGTAATAGAAAACAAGGCTGACAGGCAGGCTGCCTTCCATCTATTTTATTACAGAGGAGGGCTGATCTCTGTGATATATTAAAACATATATAGCTGTCATTGATATTAAAAGCTTGTGTCACTCCTTCTTAAAACAGTAATAAATACATGTTGGACAATATATGTTGTATGCAGAAACCATTTTTACTAAGGAGACAGCTTTAAGTGTAAGACATTCTGAGTACCGCATTGCATAAACCATTAACCTTTTCATTTTTAAATCTTAAGAAGTCTGCAAACAGAGCAACATGCCTGAAACAAGTCATTAGTAAAGAATGCGCTGCACATGACAGAAGAACGTAGTCCTGCATAGCAGTACTGAGAAAAACAAAAGGGATTGCTGTCAGTTTGTTTCATTGGAATGGTGCTACGTTAAAGACATGCTAATTTACAGGATGAAATCCATTTCATTCACCAGTAGAAATGTTAGTATTGTGAACTGCTGCCCATGTGTCATTACTGTCTCATCCAGAATGTTGACTTGATTTGGTCACAGAACTTCTTATCCACAGTTTGAGGGTTCTTCCCTACATCAGCAAAATGAATCCTTGATTTGATGATTTAGTCTTACAAGCATGTCTGTAGGGTTATTACTTGTGGCTAGTGATCCCCACCTGAATGTTGTCAGCTTTGCTTGTTTGTCTAGGAGTATATAGAAGTATGACAGCCACCCCGATACACCCCAAAGCACACACACGCATCTATGGGAGTCACATTGTTAGTCAAGCTTCATCATGATGAAACAGGTATCCACTGTTTTATTTAGCTGATTCCCTGTGTTGCTAAAAGGATATTTTCATTTCTACAACTGTTGTCAGTCTGAGAGTTAGTCACACAAACACACTGAGTAGCTTAGAGAAAAGGGCATAAATTACATGACAATTTTTTATGCTACTTTTCCATTCTTGAAGCCCTTACAAATCTGTATAAAGGCATTTTAGCATCACATGGCTGATTCAGTTTCTTAGGTTTCTCCAGTTTCCTGAGTTATTGTAATAGCTGTGACCCCAGCCTAAACCTTATCTTCACTGTGTTCCAGTCTAGCTACATCTTTCTTGCACTGTCTCATGTCCCAGTGCAATTTCTCCTCAACTGTTTGTAACGGACAGATTCTCCAGGCATTTCTGCTTGGTCTGTGGATTAGTCAATATTATCCTATTAGACCACCTCCTCAGACACTTCATAATGTGAATTCTTGTCCAGAATTACAGCATTGTTTTTTTATTCTCCCAAAAGCACTTCAGTAATTCTAATTTTCACTGAAGCCAGAGGTCATCCAACTTCAGAACTGTTACACATTTAATATAATACTTAAAATGTTTTAGTGTTTTGTTTCTATAGTGCTGGTAAGGACATGCAAAGCTAGTAAGTAATGCACACATTAAGTTCTAAGAGTGAAAATGGGTTCCGGCGTGTAGCTCACAAAACATTTCCCTGCGAGCTACATCGCCGATACCAAATGGCTGCAGCAGCAATTTGCCATAGAGCAATACGGCTGAATAGCATAGCCGCTGCTGCTGTAACCTATGCACAGAAATATTTCTACTGGTGGCGATCCTTACAGACAGCTGCCCAGCTCTATTCTAGAAGGGACGGCCGTACTAGATGTGTACCACATTCCGTATTCTCATGTAAGTAATGCATTTATTTTATTATTTATTTATTTTATTGTCAGCCTTGTGGCTGGGGCAAAGGGAAGGCCTTTTCTTAACACTGTGACAAAGCTGGCATTGTCATCTGTTGTTGTCATGGTTGTTCCTGCTGTATTAACTTGAATCCATGCGTTCACCAGCATTGCTGTAGTTATCACTCCACCATGCACTGATTTGCCTGTGGTTGATTATGTACCTTGCTGATATGTGCTTTACCTCTAAGAAGCCTTTGATGGAGATTTATGGGAGAAGCTCCTCCAAGGGCACTCTTCCTAAAAAATACAACTTCACCCTTCATTGGTGAACTGGTAAACACACAAGCAACAGTAGTCTGTGATTGGCCAACATTTTCCTTTGTATAATTACAGGGTTTAACCTCATATTCGGCAACGGTATAAACCATCCTATCTCACAGTATTTCCTTTTTTATTTTATCTCTTTAAGAGAGCCTTATTTATGTTATTGTACATGTATTTACTAGACTAGCAATGCTTTTGTAAACCCGGATCTTGACAAATTAATTTTACTCACACTGCACACATTTTTCCATTTATTTAATATTACATCTGATTTTGTTTCACACATCTTTCTCTCATCTAATCATTTCTGGTATCACACACTGTTCTATTTCAAATAAATCATGTAAGTGTTCAAACCCTCTGCCTTTGGTTTTATTTTTTTAATTCAGTAACATAAGCAATTATTGAATCAGTCTAACCTTGTGAGGACAAGATCAGATGACAGATATAATGTATGGCCAGTTTTACGTAATCTCATAGTCATTTTTGCATTGTCAAAATAGAAGTTTTCATTTTGTCTTCTCAAAGCTCAAATGTCTTAAAATATTCAGACACAGAGAACTTTTCCTTCTGATGCCTGCAGAAATGTATCTTCCCTGTATCTTTTCACTCTTAACAACAATATTGTCCTTAGACAGGAATAACTGAATTTTTGGATCAACAATTTCAATTTCTCTGACATATCCTGAAGAGAGACACTTTTTACTGGCTATTTTTGCACTATTCGTTAAATGAAAGACAAACTGATAATTGTACACGTTATTACTAATGTCATGTAACGTGATACTGAAACATACTTAAGAAGATGAGACAGGGGACTACAAGCTGCAAGCTTCATCAGCATTTAGCTTTGAACACCAGACCTCGTGATACAAATTCAGAAACACTGACAAAGGCTATGGATTCACATTTCTTAAAACTATATTACATTGGGCGTGGATAAGGCTACAGGGTATGTTTTCTGGGTATGAAATAGTTTCAGGCAACTGAGGTACAAGTTAAAAGAATTTTTTTTTTCAATAAAAGAAGAGAAGAGAAAGAAGAACTGAGACCTAGCAGCAAAATGTACATCACATTCAGATTTACAGATGTGCAACATGTTCAGATTTACAGATGTGCAACATGTTCATATTTACAGATGTGCAACATGTTCAGATTTACAGATGTGCAATGTTCAGATTTACAGATGTGCAACATGCTCAGATTTACAGATGTGCAACATGTTCAGATTTACAGAAGAAAACAATCGGTACAGAAGTGCTTAAAGTCCATACTGAGGCATGAAGCATTTAAACAAAACTGTCAGTTAAGCACCTTACAAAACAATAGAAGGACATTTCTGCTTTCTTGAGAAGACAGGGTCTATTCAGTAGGCCATAAGGAATAGTTTTGAATGATACTGAAAGCAGGCTCTACATGTTGGATGGCAACATGGGAAAAATAGCTTGGGATTTTTATGAACAATTTCATAGCTTCCTGCAAAGTACAGAAGCATCCGATATATGTGGTAAGATGAGGGGAAGTTTATTTTCAGAATTAGAGGTAAGGTAGACATTTCAGCGGAAAACTATGATGTGATGAATTATTATTATTATTATTTTTTGCCTTTCATGATGTTTTGAGTTTCTGTGTTCACAGGTATGAGTAATGCTGTATTATAGCTGTTAGGTTTTCTGAATTAATATATGGTTATCTGAAATTACTTTAAAAGAAAGAAAATGAAGCTATGAACTAACGTCGGGTGGCATGAAGCTATGAACTAACGTCGGGCGGCACGAAGCTATGAACTAACATCGGGCGGCACGAAGCTATGAACTAACGTTAGGTGGCACGATGCCAGGACACGTCTATGGACGAGGCTTCAAGGCAGCATGATGCCAGGACATGTCTATGGGCAAGGCTTGTAAAGGCAGCACGATGCCAGGACATGTCTATGGGCGAGGCTTGTAAAGGCAGCATGATACCAGGACACGTCTATAGGCGAGGCTTGTAAAGGCTCTAGGGCCATTAGCCTAGTACATACCTATGAACCTATGAACCTGTCAGTAACTGAAGGTCAGTAGGTTTCTTGACTACTGATGTTAAATTAAATGGAATTTTAGTAAATGAAGGATTACAGGATATACGTAGGAATGACTAAGTGTGTGGCACATGCCCAGTACATTAATATAACATAAATGCCTACCTCTTACCCACTTTACTTTATAGCTCCCAAATTCTCACCAGCCTCAACACTGGACTACTAAACAAGTTAGAAGCAATTTATAACAGGATTACCAGATTTGCTACCCAAAATTCTCACAAGTCCCATCACTGTCTCTCACTAAAAGAACTAAATTGGCTAGAATTACCTAACCTGCTTCAGTATAATCAGTTTCAGATTATCCATTTCATTCTCTGCAAACTCTCTTTCTGTCCAACTATCTCATCTCTAATCTCTCATTACCTACCCACTAGATTACTCCGCAGTTCTGAACAAGGCCTACTAAAAATCTACAAACCAAGGACCAAACTGGGTCACCTAGTCTATAGCTTTAACCCTTCCAAGGCCTGGAATAGCCTACCACTAGATATAAGATCCCTTGAACATCCCAATCAATTTAAAACTGCTACAAAAAAATACCTTCATGAAAAATGGGCGTGCCAATGTAATTATCCCCCGTAAACACTCCCCTATAACCTTCTACTTCTCTTCTCTCTTCCTTCCCTTCAATAAACAAACTTACTACTTTATCTTCTCCTCTTGGTACATCACTGTACAAACATAACTAGTAAAATATTTCAGCTATGTAACTATTGCACTATTATGTATATAATGTGTAATTATGAATGTATCCCTCTGATGAATGTATTTCTATGTATTTCACTTGCCACAGTTTAATGAATGACACTGTAATGCAATAATGTGTGGTACCGATGAATGTAATGTGTGGCACTGTAATGCAGTAATCTGTGGTACTGATGAATGTAATGTGTGGCACTGTAATGTAGTAATCTGTGGTACTGATGAATGTAATGTGTGGCACTGTAATGTAGTAATCTGTGGTACTGATGAATGTAATGTGTGGCACTGTAATGCAGTAATCTGTGGTACTGATGAATGTAATGTGTGGCACTGTAATGTAGTAATCTGTGGTACTGATGAATGTATTTCGATATGTATTCAATATGTAAAATTTCTATTTTCTGTTGGAGCTTTTCTCCTTGGGCTGCCGTTGAAACTGGGCATTTGTAGCCCAGTCAGATAAACCTGGTCAACAAATATAAAATAAAATAAATAAATGAATACTAATGAACAAGCTTTGGGGTGGGAAGTAAATATAAAGCTACCTGGTTTCTCTGTGAGCCTTTATCAAGAAAAAGCCTTGTTCATATTATTCATAGTATTTGTTGACATAAGTGAGTAATAGTAGGTTTTCCCTTGGCTATTAAAACGTAGGAAAGGTTATGTATAAAGAGGTGAATAAAAAGTGGCTATAAATGGGATATTTACTCCAGTATGGATGGTTAACTCTGGGGTTTATCTGGTGCCCCCTTAGCTCTCTGGGATGGATTTTAGATCAGGGGTTTATTGAGGATGCCCCCCTTAGCAATTTAGGTTTGATAAGGTCAGATCAGGAGCTCTTCAATGTTGTCCCATTTAGCTCACTAGGATATGTAAGGTTAGACTTGGGGTTCATCTGGTACCCACTTAAACAGTTTTCCATTACTGTTTTGTGAGTGAATGCTATATTAGGACAGACACATTGATCAGAATAATTAAGGGTTTATGGCTATGAGATTATAAATTAACATAGCTACTTGCATAAATCACATCACATGTTGTGTCCAGGATGAATTTGTTGTTAGAAAACTTAACTTCTTTGTATGAGGAGTTATCAGAAGCAAGTATAAACTAGGCTAAAATCTGCTAATCTGAGTGCTGGAGGTAGGCATTGTAGACATCCTTCAATCCCAATGGATCATGGGTTTGTACCCCTGTTGGACTGATTCAAGCATTGTCATCTGTGGCTGTACAATCCAATCCATGAGTGGCAGTCCTTTCTGCATACTGAGGAGCAATAGGCAGATGTCGGTCTGGTAGTATAGGCATGGATCTTACGCCATGCTCTCCTTGCCAAGGTGGTTTCCTACATAGTGAGAGCTTCCTTCACTTCCTATTTCTAGGCAATCTTGTTTGAGGTAAGAGAATACCAGGTGATCACATTGACGGAGAGAGTGCTGAGGTCACACTTGTATCTGTCATTGAAGAGCAATTTCGATCATCCTTTCAGCCTCTTTCCAGACTCCAGCTGTCCAAAAAGGAGGCCTTTCTGTGTTCAGCCATCCATCATTGGTGAGACATGACTCAACCAGTGCATACGCCTTTGCTTCAGGCAGCCATCTATCACTGGTGAGACATGACTCAACCAGCACATATGCCTTTGTTTCAGGCAGCCATCCATCACTGGTGAGACATAACTCAACCAATACCTACGCTTTTGTTTCAGACAGCCATCCGTCACTGGTGAGACATGACTCAGCCAGTACATACTCCTTTGTTTCAGGCAGCCATCTGTCACTGGTGAGGCATGACTCAACCAGTACATATGCCTTTGTTTCAGGCAGCCATCCGTCACTAGTGAGACATGACTCAGCCAGCACGTATGCCTTTGTTTCAGGCAGCCATCCATCACTGGTGAGACATAACTCAACCAGCACATACACCTTTGTTTCAGGCAGCCATCCATCACTGGTGAGGTATGACTCAACCAGTACATACGCCTTTGTTTCGGGCAGCCATCTGTTACTGGTGAGACATGACTCAACTAGTACATACGCCTTTGTTTCAGGCAGCCATCCGTCACTGGTGAGACATGACTCAACCAACACATATGCCTTTGTTTCAGGCAGCCATCCATCACTGGTGAGACATGACTCAACCAGTACATACACCTTTGTTTCAGGCAGCCATCCATCACTGGTGAGATATGACTCAACCTGCATATATGCCTTTGTTTCAGGCAGCTGTCCGTCACTGGCGAGACATGACTCAACCAGTACATATGCCTTTGTTTCAGGCAGACCTCCATCACTGGTGAGACATGACTCAACCAGCACATATGCCTTTGTTTCAGGTAACCATCCATCACTGGTGGGACATGACTCAACCAGTACATATGCCTTTGTTTCAGGCAGTCAGCCATCACTGGTGAGACATGACTCATCCAGCACGTATGCCTTTGTTTCAGGCAGCCATCCATCATGGGTGAGACATGACTCATCCAGTACATACGCCTTTATTTCAGGCAGCCATCCATCACTGGTGAGACTTGACTCAACCAGTATATACGCTTTTGTTTCAGGCAGCCATCCATCACTGGTGAGACATGACTCAGCTAGTACATACACCTTTGTTTCAGGCAGCCATCCATCACTGGTGAGATATGACTCAGCCAGTACATACGCCTTTGTTTCAGGCAGCCGTCCATCACTGGTGAGACATGACTCAGCCAGTACATACGTCTTTGTTTCAGGCAACCATCCATCACTGGTGAGACATGACTCAATCAGTACATACGCCTTTGTTTCAGGCAGCCATCCATCACTGGTGAGATATGACTCAGCCAGTACATACGCCTTTGTTTCAGGCAGCCATCCATCACTGGTGAGATATGACTCAGCCAGTACATACGCCTTTGTTTCAGGCAGCCATCCATCACTGGTGAGAAATGACTCAGCCAGTACAGCCGCCTTTGTTTCAGGCAGCCATCCGTCACTGGTTTGACATGACTCAGCAGGCACATATGCCTTTGTTTCAGGCTGATGAACATGGAAGCAGTGTCTGCCCTCTCAAGCACTGTGCTGTTGGGGATCTTATCCTGCCATGAGATACCAAGTATGCCCCTAAGACTGTGCATATGTAATACATTGAGCTAGTTCTCCTGTTTTGAACACAGAGTGCATACATCACGGGCATACAGTAATGTGCTCAAAGCACAGGCTGTGTAACCCTGCACCTTGGTGTGCGCAGTGAGCTTATTGTTCGCGCACACTCTCGTTGTCAGCCTGGAAAACACTGTGATGCACAGGCTGTGTAACCTGCACCTTGGTGTGCGCAGTGAGCTTATTGTTCGCGCACACTCTCGTTGTCAGCCTGCAAAACACTGTGACGGCTTCCCAATGTGCTTGCTCATCTCATTATCAAACAGCAAGTTGTCATACAGTGTAGAGCCAAGGTACAGAACGTCATGGACAACCTCCAGCTCATAGTCACTCACCCTGACTGATGCCTCACTGTCCACATTTTGGCACATCACCTGTGTCTTCTTTAAACTGATTGTGAAGCCAAATTCCATACATGTATCTGAAAAGTGAGTCATGAGTGGTTGAAGTTCTTGCTGAGTCTGAGCCACAATAGCTGTGTCGTCAGTGAACAGGAACTCCTTTAGACACTTCCAAAGCACCGTGTTCTTCGATCTAAGCCTCAGCAGTTTGAAGAGGTTGCCATCCATTCTGGTCAGAGAAAGATACCCTCTGTAGCTTTCAAAAGAAAATTTCAACAGAATTGAAAAGAAGATACCAAACATTGTTGGAGCCACCCCCCCCCCGCTTTCCTCCACTGAGAATCTCAAAAGGTTTAGAAGTAGATCCATCGTAAATGATGGTTCCCCCTTTGTGCTTTTATGATAGGCCCTGATAATGCTAAGCAGCATTTGAGGACAGCCAATCTTTTCCAGAATTGCAAACAGACCTTTCCTACTGATGAAGTCAAATGCCTTGGTCAGATCAATGAAGGCAACTTACAGAGGTTTGTTCTGCTCCCTGCACGTTTCTTGTACTTGCCTAACAGAGAAAACCATGTCTATAGTAGTCTGTCCAACTCTGATCCCTCACTGAGACTTGGAGTGACCTCTCTCTAAGAACATGGAGCCTCTTCAGGACAACACATGCAATTAGCTTCTCCACAGTACTGAGAAGGAAGATGCCATAATATTTTTTACAATCACTTTTGTCACCCTCATTCTTATAAATAGTAACTATGTTAGCATCCCTCATATCTTGTGCTACATGTCCTTCTCTCCAGCATTGGCAAAGTATTGCATGCAACTCTGAGATTAGGGTACCACTGGCACGTTTAAGGTTTCTGAGGGAATACCATCTTTCCCAGGGTCTTTTCCAGAAGACAGTGCTTTTAGTGCATTGTTGTGTTCTCCCAAGGTAGGCTCAATATCGAGTTCAATCATAGCTGGTAGAGGCTTGATGGCACTCAGGGCTCTCTCTCTAACTATGGTCTCTTTAACATACAGCTACAAGTAGTGCAATATGCTCAGTTTGTTGTTAATGACTGCTGTCTTCAAGCAGCATTGATGTTCTGTAGATCTTCCATAAGGCCTGGAGCCATTGTTCTTATATTCCATGTGCCTAGCCTAAAGTCCGGCTTATTTTGTTGTGTTTTTGTTTTTCCAGGTGTATAATTAATGATCCAACTGTTGGGGGTTCTCTAAGCCCCACACACCCAGTAGAGCAAGTTGACTGTGGTGAGGCAGCACCTATTTGTCTGGGGACTGCCTACCTTAAGGTGGGTAGTAGCTGCCCAGTGAGATCAATGGATCTCTACCACCATAGGAAGCAGCCCCTAGTGCCTCACTCTACACCAACTGAGTGCATTGGCTTATTACTGGTAACTGTTGCTTACCACGTTTTGTCACCGCTCACAAAACAAAGCTGGATATTATTGATATGTGAGTTTGTGGGTTACTAGTGACAGATCAGATAACATTTTTGGTACTTACTTTCTGAAAAAGTCAGACATATTGGCATGTCAGCAGAAATGGTATAAGGTTCTTTTTTTTTTTGATCAAGAAACACCATTATTAAATTATCACTTATGACATAGGCAATCATATATTTATATAAATGAAAACAAAACATATTTCCTGGGATTCAATAAACTTCGTGTAAACTTCGCACAAAGCCTACATGGAGTTTACGTGTTTGTGTGGTGAGCAGCAAAGCTTAATAAATATTCATGCCGCAGCTCATCCTCAAACATAAACAAGCAGGATTTTGTGGTGGCCAGGAAACCATGTAAAGCAACATGGATAGTGAACTTAGTTACAGCATAGCAAACTGGTTTAGCGGGATTATGTGAAATGCCACATAGAACACCAGGGTTTTTCATATATTAATGTATTTTGTTGTGGGGACATGACAGGGCAGTGTATGTGTACACTCCAGCATATTGATCTAGCAGGATTGCATGGAATAACACACAGACCACCAGGGTTTTTCATATAGTAATATATTATGTTGTGGGGACAGGACAGAACAGTGTATGTGTACACTCCAGCATACTGGGCTAGCAGTATTGCACGGAATGCCACACAGACCACCAGCAACGGTGGTTCCACTGCACAAGGGTGGGCCCACAACTGACCCTGGGAACTACTGACCAATAAGCCCGACCAGTCTGATCTGTAAGGCAATGGAGTGAATCATTATGGAACTCATAAATAGAGAGATCGGGAACCTCCAAACACTTGACCCCACACAGTTCGGCTTTGTCAAGGGCAGATCATGCCTCCTGAACCTGGTGGACTTCTTTGAGACAGTTACTCAGGCTATAGATAAGGGAAAGGAGGTACACACAGCTTACCTTGACCTTGCTAAAGCATTTGACACCATTCCACATTTGGGTATTATTGATAAACTCACCAATCTGGGCATAAACCCTTACGTCACAAGATGGATCGCAAACTGGCTCTCAGACAGATCCCACAAAATAAGAGTAGTGGGATCTATGTCCGAATCCAGACCAGTAACAAGCGATGTGCCTCAGGGCTCTGTTATGGAGCCCCTCCTGTTTGGCATATACTTCTCAGAAGTACAGGCAAGCACTGAAGGGCTGTGGCTGACCAAGTTTGCGGACGACTGCAAACTGGGTGCTATAATAGAGTCTCCGGCTGACATGGATATCCTCCAGAAGGGCCTTAATGAGACTGATGCATGGTGTCAAAGCCATGGTCTTAAGCTAAATGCTAAAAAATGCATAGTAATCTCATTTGGAAAAAACAGAGTACCCGCGAACTACCACATAGGAGGTAACCTCCTGAAATCTGAAGAAGTAATAAGGGATCTAGGGGACCCAAGTAGATAGTCAGCTTTCCTTTGATAACCATGTTGCCAAGGTGGTTAGAAAATCTTTCTATGTGACCCATCTGATCACGAAAGGGTTCGCATCAAGATCTAAGGATGTAGGTTCATAGGTTCATACTAGGCTATCTGCCCTAGGGCATTTATAAGCCTAGCCAGAGGTTGTTTGGCTTTCGCCACCCATTTTAAATTAATTTTGCTATGCCCTTATTCAAGGTTAGTATACTGTGCCTCTGTCTAACAGTGAAACAGAAGTGATACCCGGGGTAAACCTATGATCTCCCATCCACTCATCAAGATTCCTCTTGAAGAGAGTCAATGAGAGACTCTGCCTAACCTGGACTGGGATTTTATTTCAGAGAGAAGGGAGCCTCTGGGTTATGAATCTGTCCCTCCAGCATGTCCTATTTATTTATAGTAGTGGTGCCCCTATACTCTTCCCTCATCAGATTATTGAGTACAATGCGTCAATTAGAATGTACCTGGCCAGGCATTTCCAGCAGCTGGAGAGACGACAGAGGTACCTCACTAAGAGGATTACTGGCCTCAAACAGTTGTCCTATGCAGCATGATTGAAAAAACTAAGGCTTTTCTCTGTTGCATACCACCTTCTCAGAGGCGATCTCTGTCTAACATACAGAGCCATGTCCAACCCAGAACTATTGAACATGCTCCATCTTAGCAAAACCAAATCTACTCGAGCTACACGCTCTATGGATATAAACCTCAGCACAACAATGAATAGAACATGCTGGAGGGATAGATTCCCTTCGCAAAGACTTCCCTTCCTATGGAACAAGGTCCCGATCTACATAAGACAGAACCCCTCACTATCACTCTTCAAAAGGAACCTTGTTCCGATCTACATAAGACAGAGCCCCTCACTATCACTCTTCAAGAGGAACCTTGACGAGTGGATGGGTAACAGAAAGTTCACACCAGGGATCATACCAACAGCTCTACTAGATAGGGGCCAAGGGTACTAGCTGCTAGATCAAGGGCCTAGGGATCTAACCAAAGGGGCGGTGAATACCGCACAACATGGCTGGGCTAATATATGCCTTCGGGCAGATAGCCCAGTACCTACTTATGAGCCTATGAACCTATATATTAATGTATGTGTTGCAGGCACAGGACAGTGTATATAGTTTTGAGTATTGTGGAATCCCATTCCAGGCAGTCTATACAAGTTGTGTCAATGATCTGTAAGGGTACATGGATTGCCGTTTATATGAAACAGTCATGGGAAGTGTGTTTATTGAATAGGACACACAGATGAAGTTTAGGGGTGAACACCGGGAAGGAGGACAGGTGAAACATTGTAATGTACTGCAGATGGGGAAATGTAAAAGGACGACAGTCGCATCAGGAACACTAATCACATCTCCACATGGCACAGTACAAACTGGAGAGTGACAAATGTATATGATGTGACTGTCACACAAGGTGACATAACAGTGGAGGATGTCTGTGTGATACAAGCATCCAGACCTGAACAATGGAGAGGACATGTATCAGACCTGAACAATGGAGAGGACATGTATCAGACATGAACAATGGAGAGGACATGTATCAGACATGAACAATGGAGAGGACATGTATCAGACATGAACAATGGAGAGGACATGTACCAGACCTGAACAATGGAGAGGACATGTATCAGACATGAACAATGGAGAGGACATGTATCAGACATGAACAATGGAGAGGACATGTATCAGACATGAACAATGGAGAGGACATGTATCATGGATGTTAAATACAATTGGGGTTGGGTGCATATTGTGAAGCTGTGCAAACTGATTTGCCTGAGTATACCTGTATTGTCAGTAGAAGCTTCCAACAAGTAGGACACAGATACAGGCTCATGGCCAACAATAAATCCATCATACACAGTTAGGAACAATATCAAAATAATAGCACCAGTAATACCTATGTCTCTTGACAGTGAGCATAGATGGTTCTGCATCAGCACACTGGTGCAACTATTAGGACATGTCACAATCTATGAGTGTAATCAAGTACACTCTGCTGACACTAACATATGCAGGCAGTGTGACAAGACACACTTGACATTATGATCACTACAGGTTAGTTAACTGATGCGCATGGTAGATATATACATATATATGGCACAATCTGCACTATAACAAATGTAAACCATTGCACCAATGTATGTCATGAGTGCAGGACTGAAACAGATATCACACATGATGTGGCTTTACACCTTGATAGGGGTCCTGTGCCATCAGACAGTAATGTTAATGCAACAAGACTAATACCTAGGTATGCACAAATAGATGTGTGACAGCTGACATTGAAAAAAAGGTGGTACATTTCAGTTGCAGATCATTGGAAGATGTATATGGAGGGACATGAGGAAGTGTGCATTGCACTCAGGTATTGATGTGCTGAAGGCTGTGAACTGTGAAGGTATTATGGCCTGTCATGTGGATGTCCTGCATATACTCAGTAGTTGTGTTACATACAAGGGAGTACACACCACCGTGGACACATGCTGGTGGATATTCCACGTACCATATGTCCCAGGACACAGGACACATAACAACTGGTCTGCTGATAGGGTGTGACGTCTACATGATCCTTGGTTTGTGCATTTGTTTGCATAAGGAAACATATCCCAACATGTTTTTTTTCATTTCAGGTGCTGTCATGGTTGTGGCAGTAATCTTTGATGTGTGTTGATACTGTCTGTATTATAACAATATCACAGTTGGAGGGAATGATTGTCCACAGTCTGTAGTCCTCCTGACAGCTGTTGGGACACAGGATTTGTATGTCATTTCTGATGTCTGTGACTTCAGTTATGGACAGGAAAAGGCCTAGCAGACAGTCCTGATGTACAGACCTGATCACTGGATATGATATATAGGTTCCTTCATACATTTCTACATATTTAGATGGCACATATGTGTTCTACTGTTCTACCCACTTGATGATATACATGTGTTGATGGTCACATCTGTCATTGTGGATTGAATATCTCAGTGTGGACTCCTGTCAACTGCCTTGGCCTTTTCAACTTCCCTAGGATGATGCTCTTTGATGCCATCTACAGATGTAACAGACACAGATGTAGCATTAAAAACTCACACATGTCTGTTGCACACAGCCGGGATATTACTAGTGTCCATTTAGAGAAGGTCCATAATAACATCCTGGTCTAACTCACAGAACAGGAGAGTCAGGATGTGTCTATACATGCAAGCAACAGGTGCTGTCCCCAGCCCACTCAGATAGATGCATGCCGATATACACCCTTCTGTGGGAACACAGTCTATCTGGAGGGTGTGTTGAAGTGTGTATCACACTGTGTGAGGTAGGCATATGTTCTGAGTCATGCTAAAGGAAATCTGTGATGTTGTCACAACCCATTGCTTCTGTGTGATAGGCCTGCATGAAGCTAACACAGTGCATACTGCCTATTTTGATCTGTCCTAAGGTTTGGACACGACCCCCCACTCAGGTATCATTGGCAAACTTTACCAGCAGGGGACTAATGTCACTAGATGGTTAATCAATGTCCCCACCGATAGACCACATACTGTGAAAGCTGATGAATCAACCTTTACCATTGCAGCTATCACCATTGGTGTATCCCAAGGATCTGTGCCGGGCCCTATACTGTTTGGAATCTATTTCTCAACAGTCCAAGCTGCAAAATACATCCTTTAGCTTACCAAGTTTGCTGATTCATGCATGTTGGTTGCATTCATTGAGTCCACCAATGATGTGACTATAGTACAAGAGGGGCTAAGAGACACAAATGATTGGTGCCAAAGCCACATGGTCTACTAATAAATAGTCAAAGTCAAAGTAAACTTTATTGTCATTTATTCATTGCAAGTGACGTCTAAATGAAATTACATGCCTCACGCTAAAATTGAGAGGACAAATACATACATGCAGTTACACACGCTTAAAAGAGAGAGATATACATACATACAATTACACATGTATCAGACCTAACATTTACATTTCTCTACGAAAGTTATATTATTACTTTTCATTTCAATTATTCTGTACACCACTATAGCAGCTGATCGGTTCCTTACTGCACCTGCACGTATTACACAATGTCATTCTCATGTTCTCTATATTATCAGAATATCTAGCAGTTTTTATTGCACATGATTTTCTTGTAAACTGATAAGTTAGCCATGTTTTCTTATTATTATTGCACTATTGTTTAGTTATCACAAGACTTGTCAGTGTCTCGCATCCCTGAGATTAATTCCAGAGTTCATGAGTCTAATCACTTGAGGGAAAAACGGTTCTTGAACCTAGTTGTTTTACAGTATATGCTGTGGTATCTTCTGCCAGACAACAGGCATGTGAACAGATCAAAAGCAGGTCGAGTAGTTATTTTTGTTGCTCTGTGGTAACAATGTGCCACATATAGATCCTTTATCGCTGGAAGTTTCAATGCTGCAGTTTTTTCCACAGCTCTGATTATCTTTTGTAGGGCTTTGTGATCTGCAGCTGAACAGCTCCCATACCACACCGTGACGTTGCACGTTAGCGTACATTCTATGGTATCCCTAAAGGTGGAGAAGATAGAAGGAAGTAGGCTTGCTTTCCTCACTCTCCTCAGGAAGTGCAGCATTGATGGCCCTTCTTTACTTTGTGACTGGTATTGGTTGACCAAGAAAGATCCTTTGCTATATAGACCCCCAGGAATTTTGTGTCCTTTACCCTTTCCACTACCTCCCCATTTATCATGAGAGGAGAGTCAGCTGACTGTACTCTCCTGAAGTCTATTATGATCTCCTGTCATTGAGGTTAAGATTATACCTGATACACCAGTCAATCAGAGACCTCAATTCTTCCCTCTAAGCTTTTTCTCCTTTGCTGATGAGGTCCACAACTGTCAAGTCATCCTCTAACTTAATGATGTGTTTGGTGTTAAATCTGGCTTTATAGTCATGGGTCAAAACAGTAAACAGTAGCAGGCTTAGCACACACCCCTGAGGTACCCCTGTGTTGATAGTGATGCTCTTGCCCCACATACTCTTTGGGGTCTTCCATTCAGAAAGTCCAGGATCCAGTTGCACATGTTGATATTAACAACTAGGTGGACAAGTTTTTCTATTGGCTGTTGTGGGATTATTGTATTGAATGCTGAACTGAAATCATTAAACAGCATTCTGACATAACTGGCCTTATTTTCCAGGTGTGCGATTGTGAGATACAGTGCAACAGAGATGACATCTGCCATGGAGTGGCTTGCACTGTATATGAACTGCAGTGGATAAGGTGCTGTTAGGTTTGCTGTCAGGTGTTTTTTGACCGTTTCAAAGCTTTTCAAGACAGATGTGAGGGCATCTGGTCTATAATCATTTAGGCTGGAGGAAGTGGTTTTCTTCGGTAGTGTTATGATATTTGGGTTTTTAAAGCTCTTGGGTACCTTCACTTGGCTGAGGGAGACATTAAATATATCAATCAGTACAGTGATTAGCTGTTCAGCAAATCCCTTTAACACCTTACCCAAGTTGTTGTACAGCCCTATAGCCTTTCTTGGATTCAACTGACACAGGGTCTTTTTCACCTTTGCCTGATTTAGAATAAGCACTTCATTGTCTGGTCTGTAGGGAGTAACATTGCCTTGGAGCAGTTACTTTCCTCAAATCTGCTGTAGAAGATGTTCAGCCTGTCCAGGAATTCTGTGCTGTCCTCACATTGAGTTGATGTCAGTTTATATTTGGTTATGGCTTTTATTCCCTGCCATGTACTCCTGGAGTGCCTCATGTCAGTGAAATGGTTTTGTACTTTCTTTCCATGTGCCGTCTTTGCCTCCCTTATCCCTCTATTCAGATTTACCCTTGCCACCCTAAGAGCATCTTTGTCATTCATCTTGAATGTCACATTGTGCTCTTTTGCAAACTCGTCTAATTTGCCTGTTAGCCATGGTTTTTGGTTTGCTCTTATGATGATGTTTTTATTCACCATCACGTCTTCTATGCATATATATATATATATATATATATATATATATATATATATAAATAAATATAAATATATATATAGTACTACTGCTTGTGGGTATTCATCCAAGTTGATCTGTTGGTCGACTATTGCATCCTCTTTAAATATGTTCCAGTTTATGGTCTTGAAGCAATCTTGGATTGCTGTGATTGCACCCTCTGGTCATACCCTTGGATTGCTGTGATTGCATCCTCTGGCAATACCATAACTTACTTCACAGTGGGCTTTTCCCTGATTAGTGCTGTTTTATATACTGTAATTAACATAATGGTAATATAGTCTGAGCCACCCAAGTGTGGATGTTGTACAGCTTTATATGTCAACTTAATATTGGCATATGCTTTGTCCAAGATGTTATTTCCCCTTGTAACAAATCCCACATGTGGGTAATAATGGATTAATACTAACTTCAACTCTGCCAGATTGAAATCTTCTGCAATGTGTGCAAAATCTAAGTTTTTATTTTGTAGGTCACAAATTGAGTTATACAGCATAGTCAGAGTTTCAGTAGTGTTTGCACTTGGTGGTATATACACTACTATCATGATGATGCCACTGAACTCTCTGGGAATATAAAAGGCTCTATCCCACTGCTAGGAACTCTATGTCTACAGAGGAATGGCTCAGTACATTGTCACAGTTTCTGCACCACTTGTTATTTACATATAACCAGACTACCCCCTCTTCTAGACTTCCCACTGATTGCAGGGTTTTTGTCTACATAAAACAGAATACAGAATGTGTCAGGATTTGTGTCTTATGCAGAGCAGAATTTCCTGGTAAATACACCATTGAAAACACTCCCCCTGTACTGAAACCAGTGGTGCAAGATTTGGGAACACACATAGCAATCTGAACTTCGACCAAGTGGCCACAGTGGTATGGAAAAGCTACATCATGCATCTCAGAAGTCAGGCCATTGTAGCCAGGTCTGAGGATGATATAACAGCACTGTACTCAGTCATCATCTGAACACTAATATAGTATAATGCTTCCTTTTGCATGTACCTCACCAGACACCTGCAGCAGCTGGACAGACCATGGGGGTTTCACACCAAGAAAATAGAGGTATTACAAACAATGCCATGATGTATGTGGATAGCCCTCTTCCTGAAATATTCATTGGAAAGGATGATCTGACTTGTGTCTAGATTACAGGACATCTCTGACCCTGCACTGATGTGTATACCGCTCATCCACAAATCAACAGTCTGTTGAGAGGAAGATAGTAAAAGCAATGTCCCACATGCCATTGTAAAATACTTTCTTTAATGTCAAGCACATGCAAAAACACACACACCCAGTTGACTGTAGTGAGAACAGAACTCCTACCTCTCTAAATATACAGGTTACAGAACTCAGTACTTTACACAAGCACCACAGTACAAGTCTGACTTTTACATGGCTGTAGGGCAACTTATAGAGGATGACATCAGCAGTGTATGTTGGAGAAAAGAAGTTGGGAGGCCAGCATGAAATGACTCTGTAGGCATGTGCAAGTAACAAAATAATGTCAATTCATGGGATAGGATCAATAACTGCAGGATATGCACTTCTGCTCTTCTGGCTGCACACACACATGCAACACACACACACACACACACACACACACACACACACACACACACACTTGACTGCAGTGAGAACAGCCCCTCTTCCTATCGAAGTATACAGACTACAGAACTCAATAATCAAGTCTGACTTTTATATGGCTGCAGGTCAACGTATTGTGGATGACATCAGCAGTGCATGTTGGAGAGAAGAAGTTTGGAAGCCTGCATGAAATGAATCTGTAGGCATGTGCAAGTGTCAAAATATGGTCAATTCATGGGATTGGAGTGGTAACTGTAGGATACACACTTCTGCTCTTCTAGCTAGACACGAGCGTGTTCATACACACACACACACACACACACACACACACACACACACACACACACACACACACACACACACACACACACACACACAGTGCACTGCAGTGAGAACAGACCCCCTATCTCTCTAAGTACACAGACTATAGAGCCACAGCACAAGTCTGTCTTTTACAAGACTGCAGGTGAACTTATAGTAGATGACATCAGCAGGTCACTTGGTATAGGCTCTTAGCTTCATATGTACATAGGAGGCTACTAGCCTATTGGCCCTATGGTGTTTATAACCCTAGCTATGTAAAAAAGCAAGTACCCTTATTGAGCATAGTTGCATCATTTTTGTTAGCAGAGCAATTTTGTGAGCAGCACTAACTGGCCCTATCCATGAGGGACATAGGTGCCATCCCAGAGGTGACTTTACAATCACCCAACCAGTAATTAAGGTTGTACTTGAACAGGGTCATTGAAGAACACTGCTAAACATACAGTGGGAGTATATTACAGAAGAGTGTGAGTTGTTGGGGATATATCTATCTCCCCAGCATGTTCTGTTTATGATACAGGCTAGGATGATAACACTGGGCCAAGTTATTCTTGTTCCATTTGATTTGCAGATGTCCAGCATTTCCAGTAGGGCAGGGTCTGAGACTTCTCTGGAGGGCAGGCATAGGTCACCGGTCAGCAACCTGCATGATACTGACTACAATGTCAGGTCTGTCAGTCTTTCCATGTATGTCATATTTGCAGGTGCTGGAGTCTCCCAGGTACAACCCTGTGTTTTCTCCAATTGCTGCACATGTCTAATAAGGTACAGACAGAAGAGAACATTATACTCAATTAGTGGTGTGATAATAGTAGTGCACAGCAGAGGTATGACCACCCTGGTCTTGGATGTGATGTCAATATGTATGATGTGCACAGTGTAGAATGTGTGTGGCACCACTATGGACAAATAGTGATGAAAGTGTAGATTTATATCAACATGTGTTTGTAAGTCTTACAACACTGTGTCTGAGCTTAGAGGGGTGCTGTGTATATCATAATTAGCAGGGGTACTTCATTGTCAAAGGGGACAGTGAGTCATTGTATGCTTTAAGGTTCAGTCCATGACTTTGGCACCAATAATTTGTGTGTGGCAGCTCCTTCCATAATATGTTACCATCACTGGGGGACTCTGTATTAGTGAGTCCAGTTATGAGTCATCTGCAAACTTGGTAAACCACAGGGCATCTACCATTGACTGTGCTTCAGGGATGTAGTTTGCAAACAGTTGAGGGCCCACACAGATCCTTGTGGTATTCTAATGATAACTGGTTACTGGTGGAGGTGCATTCCCCAACTCTGAGGGGGTGTGTTATGTCAGTAAGCCAGTTGCCTATCCATGTACTACTGCATTGCTTAATTCCTACATGGGAGATCTTCACTATGACACATGAATGGGGGATAGTGTCAAAGGCCTTGAATAACTCAACATCGGCAATATGTTCTGTTATCCCTCATCCAGGTTTGTGAGGTCAATATTCAAGAAGTCCACAAGGGTCAATAAGCAAGATCTACCCTTGACAAAAACAAAATGGGTAGGGTCAAATGTGCTGAAGGTCACCTATGTACCTGTGGATATGGTCCATGCTGATTCCTTTCCTAGCATTGCAAATAAGTGTCTTTAGGCCTATGGATCAATAGTTGTAGTTCTGCATGTTACCAGATTGATGTGTCCTGCATAGCACACAACATATGATACTACATTTTGTACTGTGGTTGATATATATGTGTGGAAAAAGTACTGAGACACCAGGGTTGCAGTGCTTATGGGGGGGGGGTGGCAACAGATGGATGTATTGTAAATATGTGACATACTGTTAGATAGGGCCATCAGTTTGTAATGTTTACAGATGTAATTGCATGTCATACACAGGAAATGGACAGTAAACATCAGTAATACAGCATAATATAAACATTTCCATAGAGCTCCAAGCAGTGGGTTTGCGAAACAGTTAGCAAATTGTATACATGACTGATATACATGTTTGTGCATAGAGTAGGTAAGCAGTGAGACAATGCAAGCCGCTTTGCTAAAGCTTGACAGTTAGTATTGAGTTTGTGAAATATACTTATTTCTTAAGTGACTCTGTGGCAGCACTTGTTAATGCATTGATGCATTCGTTTTTTTTTTTTTTTTTTCGCCTAGATCATACTGGGTTTGAATACAGGTGTATCTAATACATTAAAATACTTTTCATTACAGAGCGATAATGTAAAGACATGAATTCTTTATATGTTGTTGCATTTTGCTGCCACTCACCGTTACTGCTCATTGGTACACGATGTGGACCTCCTCGCAAACATGAAGCTCAACAAGTGAAGGGATCCATTGCTTTTTATGCTACTTATGTGTGTTGTGTGTGATTCTATTTTTTGACCAGATTAAAGGTTTTGAAATGGGGTAGTAAGAAAATGGTGAAATAGGGACCGAGCAGGGGGATGAACAAAGTCTGACAGAGTACTGCGTCTCTGGATCACACCTGCTACATGGCAGCATGTGTTAATGCAATTAATGCAGTGATACATTCCTTTTTGGGGCTGGATAGTACTGAGTTCGAATACAGCTGTATCTACTACTTTTAACTACTTTTGTATTACTGTCACTGCTCATTGGTGCTTGATGTGCACCATCGCGCAATAATGCATTAAAGAAAAGAAATGGAGAAGATAGGATAGCGGTGAAATGGGGAGCAAGCAGGGGGAAGAACAAAGGGAAAGCAGGGCAGAAATGTACAGGAGGGAAGTAGGAAAGAACCATAGCCGTCCATTTCTTTAACGGTGTAAAGTGAACATATCTGCAAAATATTAACAAAATTTAGACTGTCACCTCCTGAGAGAGGGGTGACCACAACACTATCATGTTGTATAGCCAATTAGTCTGAATCAAGTGTGTCAAGTCAAGAAGGCACGTGTGTGAAATGGAGACCTATGTATGGGACAATGTTTTTTTTGTGGAACAGGTGCCCATTGTTTTTGAGAGAGGGGGGGTGTTGGGGATGGGATGTAGGTGTCTGGGTGATGTAAGTTGGGTAGGTGAGGAAGCAATTGCAGACAGATGAGAAAAACAAGACAAAAGACAGGTACAGTGATGGACACAAAATGTTCAGGGACACCATGATTGAGGTGAGGGTGGGGATATCCTGAACCCATGGTCATCAAGCTGGGTGACAGTGAGAATTGAGTTCTCACCCACTGGACTGTCATCACTGTCACCACACTCCACTGCTGGCTGGAGTGTCTGACATCTATGTCTTCTCCTCCTGGTATTAGAATTAGGGAAAACAGCGTCTACAGCCAGCATAGGCATGGCCCAACAGTGTGCAGTGCAATGCACAACCCTATGCACTATCCTTAGCAATTCAGTGTGGGTGATAAAATTACCACCTCTGCCACTGCTCCTGAAGGATACCACTGGATCAGCCTCTAGGCCAGGACAACCTAAAGGATCAGGTAGTACAGGGGCAACAGAGGTGGTGCTGCCAAGTTAGTATCCAGATGTGTTTGTAAACAGTGCTGCAGCCAGTGCGTGGGGGAGGGCAGGTAGATCCTGTGAGGCAGGCCTACCTCTCTGTGCTGTGGAGCATTTAGTGATGTGGTGCATGTGGATGAAATGGACACATTTTGACAATGCATAAAAAACAAAATAAAATAAAATAAAAAAGCGAAGATAAGGGTTGGGGTGAGAGAAACAAAAAAGCTATATGTTTATTAACTTCCTATGTGACATACAATGCATTGATACAATTACAATTAATTGACTCTTTTATCTTAACTTTTACTTTAAAGACTACCGACTCCTAACAGATAACTTTTACTTTTAAGGTTGCTAGGTCCTAACAGATACACACTATGCTACAGATTGCAGCAAGTTCTCCTTGACATGTGCGACACTATGCTACAGATTGCAGCAAGTACTCCATGACATGTGCAACACTATGCTACAGACTGCAGCAAGTACTCCATGACATGTGCAACACTATGCTACAGATTGCAGCAAGTACTCCATGACATGTGCAACACTATGCTACAGACTGCAGCAAGTACTCCATGACATGTGCAACACTATGCTACAGATTGCAGCAAGTACTCCATGACATGTGCAACACTATGCTACAGACTGCAGCAAGTACTCCTTGACATGTTCTGCATATATTGCAAATACGCATGTTCCAGTTATACAGATTACACCTTACAGCAACGCATTTGTGCCACTTATATAGATTTAAATATAAATTGCAGAAGTAACAGTACTGTATGGTTGGGAAGTGTGGTATTTGAACCCACAGCCTCTGAATAATGTATAATACTGTAAGCTTGGTTTGTGCTGCAGACTAATGCATGCATACTTGCTTTTATAGTTGAGATATGCATGCTCATTTTGATACACTTTATAAAATATCAAAAAAGCTATCTTTAATGCTAGACTAACACTACTATTGTGCTGCATACATACCACATGCTTTCTTCATCTTCACCAATCTAGCCCCATGGGTTTGGACATCATGATCACATGCAGCTGTGGAAAAACAGAACATAATAGAATGCCATTATGAATACAAGTCTTTCCTATATTCAGCTTTTAAGTCTTAAAAGTACTCTCTGTAGTTGATACGTATACAGGTGTGGGATGTCCGCAGTCCTAAATTCCCGGATACAATGATCAAGGGTATCCCTCTTCCTCCTCTGGAGGTCATTGTAGTGATGCCTACATTTTTCACTAGTGCAGGGGATACTGTTGGCACTGGTTACAGCCTGGCTAAACTATCCCAAACTTTCGACTTATACTGGGAGCCAGAATAGTCCCCCTGCAGAAGTCTGTCCTTTTGGTTCTTAACTAGGAGTCCAAAAAATCTCTTGGACTCCTGGACACTCCATCTCTGTGCCCTAAACTTGACACCTTCCCCACAAACTCCTGCTATGTCTGCCATGACCAGAGCAACGGAGAATGATGCTTTCCCACCAATTCTAGTCATTGCATTTTCTGGGAGTACACACACTGTTTGAATCTGTTTCACTCTGCTAACCATCATGAAAGCACAGTACTCAGCAGTGTGCACCTCCAAGCACCTCATTTGCGTGATGGTAAGCGGAGCACAACAGTGGTAAGCAGTGAGGCATTACATAATTGTAGTTGCAATTTCATGAATAATGAGATATACAGGCAGTCGTGTATGTGTGTTAGGCAAATGTGAAGGTTATGCTAGTCCAGATAGCAGAAATATACTTACAGGAATGTAGTATACTGTATACCCACAGTCATACATGTGATAATAAATGTGATAATACATAGATATATACATAAATAACGGACACAATAGTACTGTCTCAGCCCTCATACATATAATTAATACCAGCTTTACTATGTCAACTGTTATAAGTGAGACTGACTAGAATGGGAAGTGGAACAACAGTAGAAGTGTATGGAATATCCTGCATTTAAGCACAGAACTGTGTGTATGGCTGTCGTACAACATTTGTTTATGTTGCAGTTCATTGCTATAAACTGCAATATCACAACAGTAAAACAAAGGTTACACACCCTGTACTAGAACCCAGGACCATCTGTACTCCAGTCCTGTACTACACCTGCTCACCTGCTACCACAGGGCTAGTTACATGGCATTCCCTATTTTATCAATCATTCTTAATGTCTTACTGTTAACCACCACTCAAAGACTCTTAGGAGGTTTGCACAATACCTAATAGAATTAATTGAATGCAACCAGTTTCTGCTTTTAACTGTTTGGGTCCTGTGTGGCTAGTTGTCCAGTTTGTGCACTGCCATGCTTAGTGCAAATAGGATAAGCACAGGCAAACTTAACATTCCTTTTTTTGTCAGGTCCCCTGTTTGCACTAAATGGCACATTTCACAAACAATGCCCCCCTCCAAAAAAATAAAATAAAATAAAAAAGGGAGAAACAGTTGAAATAAGGAAAATCAATCTATGACATACACACTAGAAAATGTTAATACACATGAGATATTTCTACATGGGTTTGGATTAGAACTCTCACTCCAATGCACCTTCAGAACACCGGATGAATGTCTTATCCTTCTTTACCACACAAACAGCTTTGCATCAAATAATTTAAATCAATATGCACACAACCAACTGCAAGCATCTACACTGATATCAAGCCATGCAAGTGCTATTTGTGCATGTATTAGTTTTGGATGTAGTGCACCTAGTGATCACACAACCTGTTATGATTATTGCTTGCAAATATACACCTCTGCCTTGCATTTCTGTGTTTACTGGCCAATCTTCATTTATCTGTGCAGAAATCTGAGACATACAGTGTGTAAGCCATTCTATAGCATTGGCCTTAAAATGTTTGAGGATATTAAGTGGAAATAATATCATATGCAGTTGCCAACAGCTGAAGGGCAGGTTGGATGTTAAGGAACACGACCTGTGACTTTAGTGCTGCTTATTTACATTTCCAACCTTACATCTATCACTTTGTAGATCTAACCCGACATATCCACTGGAAGTAAAACAGCCTGCAGTGCTGTTGTGTTTTCCTTCTCCCAAACACTCATCATTCATATTTGCAATCCATTAAAAACAAACACTGAGGGAGTGCCTGCACTATGTTTGCATCACTTACACAGATCCAATTTTTGGGGATTCAGCAGTTCAATGAGTTCACACCTCATTTGCATCTTCACCATGCTAACAGCCTTGATTCTACACCATATAAAAAGGCAACCATGTAGCTTGGCAAACTGATAGTGAGGAGACTTGTTTATGTTGGGAAGACTGCAGATAGCTCTATTTCTTCAGGATATATCTGTACAGAGGAGTACTAAACTTCAAAAGGTATGCTTCAGTTTTGTCACCTATGTGAATAATTATATGTGATTTGTGAATATCAACATGATTTATATAATCAACATGATTTATATAGAAGTGTGAGAAAATGAGATACTGCCAGCCCAGCTACATGGAATTTTGTAAACAATTATATGTCATTTGTGGATATCAAGATGATTCATATTAGAACTGCATGTCACTTGTATATCTTACTTGTTTGTATGGACATGTATGTTAAAAAAAGGTATTTTGTAAAGTACTGAGCTTAAAGATGTATCCACAGTGTGACCTGCTGGAAGAGAACAGAAATGTGCATACACTATTGTAACTGTTTAAATGTATATATATTTTAACAGTAGACACTGGAACACAGGATGTTAACTCCAATTCAGCAAAACTTTAGGAAAATATCTGAAATTAAATTACTTTATGGCAGCTACAGGCACAATGTCTGTGCTGAGAAACTTTCTGTATTGTCTTGGAAGTGACAACATCAGCTAGATCCATTCACCACATCTGCCTTGCTCTGTAAGTAAGTTAACTAGGGTATAGTAATTCTTTTATAGTCAGGAATATAGCAATGCTTAGCTTAGATAGTTTTTTCATTTATTTGAGACTGTTCTGCAATGTTGTTTTAAATATTTCCTGTGATTTTGAACTCTGATGTCACTGTGAATATATATATGTATATATATATATATATATATATATATATATATATATATATATATATATATATATAGTATTGTCTTGTTCTTTTCTTATATATTACTAAATACATTTAAATATTTTATTGCAGCTGACCTGTGTATAATATTTCACTTCTGAGAGCACTTGATATTTATTTGGTGACATTGTGGGCCACTCTTAATAGCCTTTCTCTTGATTAAACTACCATTTGTATTGATAGTAACATTACACAGTAAGATTGGACACCCTGTGTTAAGGGGCTTAAAGCAGCTTTTAAGGAGCTGGCTGGTGACAGTGATAACCACCTTATAGTCTGGGCAAAATGGCGCATAACTAGTAAACCTGTGACAGCCTTTCCCAGGTGTGTGTGTGTGTGTGTGTGTGTGTGTGTGTGTGTGTGTGTGTATAAATCAAACCTGAAAGAGTATGTGTGTCAGCTACTTGGCAGGGACACAAAGCACTGGATGGATAGAGAGGGTGCTGGAGGTCTTGGCTTGGTCACTCAGCTGAGATTTCAACACAATAGCTGTGCCAATGGACAGTCTTACTGGTGATCTGGAGAAAGAGGCAGAAACCAGCCCTGGACTGACTGTGGCCTCTGTATGCTCTTAAGGGAAATTTTACTTGATGCAGAGAGCTGCATCTGGAAATACTTTGTGTGTACCTGTCATCCTCCCAGTGTACATCCCCCAATGTTGCCAGTGGTGAGGATTGAGTTTCCTTGATTACTGGTCCAGTGGTGGGTCATCACAACTTACATACTGCATATGCTGAAATGGATTTAAGAATAATGTGAAGCAAAGGCTTTTACACTTTTATCTGTATGCATTAGTTAGAAATGTACTGATGGCATGGACATGTTTGCCAAGCCATTTCAGAGGTATACATGATTGCCAATACATGAAAATGGAATGCTGTGTGATAAATATGTACAAATGTTTCAGGGACAGGTCCTTTGATAGCAATTTTAGCATTTCAAATATGGTTTGTTAGCAAAATGGGTAATTTGCCCATTGTTTTGAGTGGAGGGAGTAAAGGTGAGTCACTATTATGGCACAGACGAGGATGGACTGTTGTTTTGGGGGGATGAGGCTGGGTTACTGTTATGGCACAAACAAGGATGGACTGTTGTTTTGGGGGGCAAAGCTGAGTTACTGTTATGGCACAAACAAGGATGGACTGTTCTTTTGGAGTGAGCAAAGGTGAGTTACTGTTATGGCACAAATAAGGATAAAGTGAAATTGAATACTAATAGGCAAAATGAAGCACAGCAAGCATATAAAACCAAATTATACTTTATTCAGGTAAGCACTTTCACCACATCAACGTGGCTTCTTCAGACCTTAATAACACACACCAATAAAACATACACTTATAAAACACTTCAAGTTTAAAGCATCCAATCATATGCATTATCCCCACCATGCATCAATGACATCATTCTCCATGTTCCTGTGTCTTGGTATATAATATGTTTACCCATGGACTGCTTTGGTTTGGTTACATATAAGAACATGTTTCTCTTGTTGCTGTCATTGGTTTGCATCCTGACTGATGTTACCATTTCACATCTCTAGACTGTTTTATGTTTCTCTGGTGGGTAATACTGATTGGCTACCTTTTCTGTTTTATCTGGAAATAGTTATTTTGTAGTTATATAATACTTATAGGTTCATAGGTTCATACTAGGCTATCTGCCCTAGGGCATTTATAAGCCTAGCCAGAATGTGTTTGGCTTTCGCCACCCATTTTAAATTTATTTTGTTATGCCCTTTTTCGAGGTTAGTATACTGTGCCTCTGTCTAACAATGACACAGAAGTGATACCTGGGGTAAACCTACGCTCTCCCATCCACTCATCAAGATTCCTCTTGAAGAGAGTTAATGAGGGACTCTGCCTAATCTGGACTGGGATTTTATTCCAGAGTGAAGGGAGCCTCTGGGTTATGAATCTGTCCCTCCAGCATGTCCTATTTATTTCAGTGCTGAGGTTCAAGTCTCTCGAGCGCGTAGCTCGATGGGATTTGGATTTTCTGAGGTGCAGCATGTCCATTAATTCCAGGTTGTACATGGCTTTATACGTCAGGCACAGATTGCCTCTGAACAGGCGGTATGCCACTGAGTAGAGCTGAGTTTCTTTAACCGGGCAGCATATGGCATCTGTTTGAGCCCTTTGATCCTCTTGATGAGGTACTTTTGGGGTCTTTCCAGTTGCTGCAGGTGTCTGGTAAGGTACATCCCAAAAGGGGCATTGTACTCAATTATGGGCCTGATGAGGGATGAGTAAAGAGGCACGATGATGTCCCCTGATCTAGATGTGAATCCCTTCATGATTAGGTGGGCTATATAAAATGTTTTTCTAACCACTTTGGCCACATGGTTGTCAAATGAGAGATTGCTATCAACTTGGGTCCCCAGGTCCCTAATTACTTCTTCTGTACTTAATGGATTACCACCTATGTGGTAATTTGTGGGCACTTTGTTTTTGCCAAAGGGGATGGCTATACACTTTTTGGCATTTAGCTTGAGGCCATGGCTCTGGCACCAGTTGTCTGTTTCTATGAGGCCCTTTTGGAGGATGCTTGTGTCGGCTAGAGTCTCGATTATGGCACCCAGTTTGCAGTCATCTGCGAACTTGGTCAGCCACAGTCCTTCCATGTTGGCCTGTACCTCCGAGAAATATATACTGAACAAGAGAGGTCCCAGGACTGAGCCTTGTGGGACACCACTTGTAACTGGTTTGGAGTCTGACATGGCTCCAGCAATTCTAACCATGTGGGTTCTGTCCTTGAGCCAATTTGCAATCCATCTAGTGACATAGGGGTGTATATTTAAGCTGGTGAGCTTATCTATAATGCCCGAGTGGGGTATTGTATCGAAGGCTTTTGCGAGGTCCAGGTAGGCTGTGTGGACCACCTTCCCCTCGTCAATGGCCTTGGTGAATGTTTCAAAGAAATCAACCAGGTTTAAGAGGCAGGATCTGCCCTTAACAAAGCCGAACTGGGTAGGATCCAGTGTTTGTAGGTCCCCAATATCTTTATTTATGAGGTCCATGATGATCCTTTCCATAGCTTTGCAGACCAAGATAGTCAGGCTTATGGGGAGATAGTTTCCAGGATCTGTTGAGGCACCACCTTTATGGAGAGGGACCACTGTTGCTGTACGCCACTCTTTGGGCACATCTCCTGTAGTAAGGCTGAGATTGAACAGTAGTTTTATGTTTGGGTTTAGCTCTTCTTGTAGTTCATGTAGGACACAGCCTGGGACACCGTCTGGTCCCACTGATGCTGTGTTTTTTGCTTTGGAGAGGGCGGCTCTTACCTGAGCATCTGAGATGTCAGGGGGGCAGCACTCTGCTGGGATAGATATTTGCCCTTTTGGTGGGGAAGGGGGAAGAAGTTTGCGCTGAACCTGTCAGCTAGGATGTTGGCAATGTCTGTGGGTTCGGTGTATTTTTTGTCATTTTGGACTAATTCTGAGCATATCTGGGAATTACCACCCAGGTTCCTAACATAACTAAAGAAAGCCTTGTGATTATCCTTAGTGTCCAGTGCAATTTTTCTCTCGAAGCTGGCTTTAGACAATTTTATCTGTGCCCGTAGTTTTTTGCTAATACTGATCAGTGATGCCTTCCCTTTTTGGGATTTTGCTCTATCATTTAGTAGCTTCCTCCTTCCATTGTATAGTTTGTTTATGGCTGGGGTCCACCAGACAGGACGTCTGCCTTTGGAGGATTGGGTTTTGGTTTTATTTGGGATCGCATGATCCATGCATTCCTGAAGGTGTTCATAGAATGCGTTTATAAAGGATTCTGCAGTCTGGGCCGTATTTTCCACAGGCCCGGGGGCTTTGAAGGATTCCACCTCAGTTTTGAGGAGTGTGAAATTTGCTTTAGAGAAGTTTTTCACTGTGGTTTTCTGGGCAGGGGGTGGGATCGGGATGTGAATATCCAGTGAGATTAGTTTATGGTCTGATCTTACCAGTGAGGGATACACTTCTGGTCTGGAGCATAGAGTCCCCATGTTGGTGATGATCAGGTCCAGTATGTTTTCCCCTCTTGTGGGAGTGTTAACAAGTTGTTCCATAGCATTTGAGTTTATAAATTCTAGGAACCTTTGGGTTAGGGTGTTGGAGCTAGAGTAATGCTTCCAGTCTATGTTTGGGTAGTTGAAGTCGCCTAATATAATGGTGTTTGGAGAGACCTTCATATTTTCCAGTGTTCTCAGGAAGGCCGAGTGGGGTTCCTGGGTTTGGGAGGGTGGTCTGTAGCAGGCTATAAACTGGAAGGCAGTTTTACCCACTGTTAGTTGCACATGGATAGTCTCTGATGCTTCGTGCTTTGCCACCAACCTGGAGGTGTGGGTATCTTTGATGAATATCAATATTCCCCCTCCTTTTGTGGTTCGGTCCAAGATTTGGGGCCGAAAAGCATGGTATGAGGTATAACCTGGTAGTGCTGGGGTGCTCTCGGGAGCCCTGAACCAGGTTTCTGTTACTGCACAGATATCGATGTTCTCCATGCTAAGGAGAGTTTTGAGTGTGTGCATCTTGAGGTTTAGACTTCTGGCGTTGAGTAGCATTACTCTTAGTTTCTTATCCCTTGTGATATCTATGGAGGTGGGTTTGTCTTTTGAGCCTTGCCTAAAAAAGGCACTATGGGGGTAGCAAGAGCCTTTGCCAATATCCGAAAGCCCAGGGTGACAGGTGCAAGCCGTCCCTAGTGAAGCATCGTGGCTTGTCGAGCATATCATCCCAAGCTGACAGGCATTGGATCCCCTTTGAATGACACCAGTACTTAAGCCAATTGTTGAAATTGATCATCTTGTCTTCATATTGTGGCATCATTCTTGGTGAGGGTAAGATGCTACTCAAGGTCAGGGTCATACCGGCCTGGGCTAAATGCTCAGAGAGCTCCTTTATGTCTCTTTTCATGTAGTCCAGGGAGGTACGTCTCAGGTCATTCACACCAGCATGGACAATGACTGAGTCATATTTGTACTTGCCTTAGAGTGACCTGAGTGCTTGTGTTATGTGGCGGATCCTAGTGCCCGACAGGCTGCTCACCGTGACCCTCTCCTTGTTCAGCCTGGTGAGCGGACGTCAGTGTGCCTGACGATAGAGTCACCTATTACAAGTGTATCAGGTGTGTTGTTTAGTCTTAAGGGCTGTGACTGTTCGGCACACTGGCTTTGTGAGATATGTGTTGCACGTGTTTTGTTTTGGGGTAGCGGCTGCTTGGGTGTCTGCTTTGGAGGTCTCTGCTGCTTCAGCAGATCTTTATTTAGAGCCTCTGAGTATGTTTTTGTGTGATTATGTGTTTGGTTTGCTGTCGTGGTAGGTCTATGTGAGACTGGAATTGTAGTGAGTGTGGTTTCCTTCTCCTCCTGACTGGTTATGCCAGTACTGAGTTGAGAGAGCTTAGCCTCCAGTTTGGCTATATGGTTGCATCTCTCACATGTGTTGGAATTTGTTGGGAGGAGGAGAGGGTTATCTGTGTACATGAGGCAGTTGTAACATTGCCTCAAGATTCCCAGATTCACCAGCTGGACAGGAGAGAAGATTGACAACTCACCTTTGGACATGCTAGAATAATATTGGGAATTCCTTAATAATTGAAAACCAGGGCCAGTGGGGAGTGAGGGTGTAGTGCTTTTAATTTTTAGTGCTGACTTATATAATTGCTTTAGTGAGCAAGTACCAGGTAACTTAAGTGCAATGTGTTACAGGTAACTTAAATGCAAAAACGACAAACAGTAACTTTCTTTCAAGTGAAACAAGGAAATAAGTACAGTAAGCAATGCAGATATCACTAGTGATCCACAGAAGCACTGAGAAGCTGTGTATTAGGTGGAATTAGCGTTCCAGGGAAATAACAAGCAAACAAACAGCAAGCATATAAACAAAGCTAGATTCAGCAGGCCTGGATCTAGTCTATGCTACAGCAAACAAGGTGTACCAATTTCAGTAAGATACAGTTCAAATATTCAGGCACTATAAACCTTTAACCAGAAATTCCCAGCTCAGAAGAGCAGAGTCCAGCCTCTTCTCCCACAAGAGTGCAGACCACAAACCTTCTTAATGTAAAATGACTGGCCTGAAGCCCAAGTGCTTAAACCAGAACTAATACACTTTAAGAATAACAGACACTGGGCTCTCAATCAGCAGTTCCCAACTTAAAAGGATGAACGCTACCTGTCCTGCCACCACAGTGCATGCCACAAACCTTCCTAATGTATAACAACTGGTCTGAAGCCCAAGTGCTTAATCCAAAAGACTTAGAATGATAGCTACACTTTAATCAAGTTACTACCAAGCAGTAATAAATACAATTGAATACTTTCGAGAATGCCTGGATTAGTGCTCAAGTTACACAAACAAAGCTAGATCCAGCAGGCCCGAATCCAGTCTATGCCACAGCAAACAAGGCGCACCAACTTCAGTAAGAAGCAGTTCAGATATGCATGCACTATAAGCCTTTAACCAGAAATTCCCAGCTCAGAAGGGCAGAGTCCAGCCTCTCCTCCCACAAGAGTGCAGACCACGAACCCTCTTAATGTAAAATAACTGGCCTGAAAGCCCAAGTGCTTAAACCAGAATTAATACACCTTTAGAATAACAGACACTGAGCCCTCAATCAGCAGTTCCCAACCTAGAAGGATGTAAGCTACCTGTTCTGCCACTACAGTGCAGACGACAAACCCTCTCAGTGCAAAACAACTGGTCCGAAGCCCAAGTGTTTAAACCAAAAGGCTTAGAATGAGTTACACCAAGTAGTAATAAATACAACTGAGTAATTTTAAGATGATGCAAAAGTAAAAAAAGTAGGTAGGAACACAAGTACAGTAAAAGCAGATGAAATTTTTTTTTTTTTTTTTTTTTCTGAATAAGTGCTAAGATCAAAGAAACAGATTTGAGTGCTGAAACTAGAAAACTGGCTAGTTATAAGAAAAAAAAAACTAAGCTAGAAGGCTTCCCTCCAACACAGAAGGGCTTGGGGGCTCAGAAGCCTACAAATAGTCTATACCACTTAACAGGAAAGGCAGGAAACAAGCTTAAATTTTTTTTTTTTTTTTTTTTTTCTGTTTCCCAGATGCTCTCTTTGTACATAGTAGGAGTGCCTGAAATCAGAATATGATCTCACTGCACTCAGTTGAGTGAGCAAATGAGATGGGCCCAGAAGGAGTATCCAAACACAAATTTACAAGAGGGGCGGGAAGTTGCAAGGCCACTAAGATTAACACCAAAACAAAAACAGGGACGGTGGGTGGGACTAACTGAAGAGCAGAGTCAAAACTTCCAGTTCAGTTAATATTCCTTCCACACAGTTAAAATCAATTTAAATACTGTATTTTTTGAAAAAAAAAAGAGCAGATAAAGGTACTTAAATTCTCTTATACGTCCAGTTGAATACAGCAAGTCCTTAGCCGGCCAAAGCTGAGGTTTTTAAGCAGAAAATATTTCACACTGTACCACTTAAATAGGCAAGGACAGGAAATCAAAGAATGTGACTACCCCCACACCTGTAATTACTAGCAAATAACAAAGTTCAGCAAACACTGACTAACTTCCAGTTCAGTTAATATTCCTTCCACACAGTTAAAATCAATTTAAATACTGTATTTTTTTGAAAAAAAAGAGCAGATAAAGGTACTTAAATTCTCTTATTCGTCCAGTTGAATACAGCAAGTCCTTAGCCGGCCAAAGCTGTATCCTTCTGTTGTGCTTTAGGGCACCTATGAGTATGCCAGCAAACTGTGTCAATCCATGGAGAACCCACTTCACTTTTGCTGAGAACCAGGTGATTGTAGATGATTTAGGCAACATGGTGCTTTTCCACTGGAAAGGGATGAGGATATATGGCACATAGGATACAAATATGGTGGTAGATAGTAGATGATGTCAATGCCGTGAGTGGCCATGGCAGGACATATGAAAAGGTGTGCCACAGGGCCACTGATATGATCGCATCTGCATGGAGGACAGCAGCTGCAGTGGGCCATGACCAGATGTTTATGGGGGATGCCTTGTAAGGGAACCACCTCTAACCCACAATGAAGAGTTCCTGGCCAATATCAGAGATCCAGACAGCTCCCAGGAGAGTGCAATACAGCATGTCCTGAATATCAGAGCAATAGTTTCTGAGACAGCAAAACATCCCAGGAGGAGCTTCCAGGTAGGCTTTGGCATCTGAATAGTTGAATACTATTGTATAGTAAAATAATTGAAATCAATAAGTTAGTTCTGTCTCACATGTCATTTCTTGTTGGGGGACTTAAGATTCCTACAGTTATAAGCTTAGGTTAGAGTTGTCAGTCATGTTCTTGTTAAAATATAGTTCATGGACATATAAAGTATAAACATATTACCCCCTGTATTACTGTTGATTGTGATGATATTGCCCTTACCTCTTGCTTAACTTCTTCCAGCACCTTCTGGACTACAGAGGACTACCTCATCTGCAGATGGCAGTGCAAACATTTTATGTCAGTACTGCTGAGCAATTTAAAGAAATATTGTAATATGGGATGTTGATCTCAGGCTTGGTGTATGTATTGCTGTACTGTCTGTAATAGTGGCAGCACTGTCCATTTGTTAGCATATATTGCACTATAGTAGTACAGGTAGTAATTTATTCCTGTGTTTCTTGTTTTTATCACATGTGATCATGACAGTGGGATTGTGGGCCTTGTGCTGCCTGATGTCAGTGTATCAGCAGATTCTAATGATGATGGTGGCCAAACTGAGGCACAGTTGGGGGGGTGCAGAGGTTGAATCTGACAGGAAGACTGACATACAGCCATCCCCTGCATTTGCACTGGACACAGCCAGTAGGCATATGCCTACCCAGTCCATTGACATCACATATATTGGACGGGTGGAGGGCAAGGACGTTGATCTAGGAAGTGTGGCTACTGTGGCTTCAGTGCCTGTTGAGTCTGGCCGTAGCCAAAGTATGGGTGAGGTGCCATGCAGGACGATTGATAAGGGTGCTTGGAGGGGGGGGGTGCTGCTGTCCCTCCTCCACCTGGTGCAGGTGTCTCTTTCTGTGCCATTCAATGTATGTTTAGGGCCATCATGGAGGCACAGGCATGTTTCCATGGGTGCTCCAGACAAATGCTCAGGGTTGTGGATGTGACACAGTCTGACATGCATGACTGCTTCCACTGTGTTGCCAATTCACTGAATCAGATGAATGACACGTTGAAATGAGGGGTGTCTGTGATGGAACGAGGAGTTATGGAATGAGAATTGTATGTGATGGAATGTCTTTTGGTAGGGGAACAGCATCCTCATGGGCGTAGGTTAGCCAAATCATCTGCTGTCAGCCCATGTGGCCATACCCGATCATGTTCCCATAGAGCAGTATTTCCACTGCTCAATCAGTGAGTGTGCTGTTCACATCCAGATGAGGCAGGCCATGGGGTTATGATCCTGGGCATCCCCAGTCATCCAGCAAACATCAATCACATTCAGGTATCAGCACTGCATTTGACCATGGGCATGGATGTGCCAGTGCAACTCCTGGCAGAGCCAGTTCTCATGGCTGGGGATGACAGTGATGAACTGCCACCTCTACCATGGACGGCTCACATGTCCGTCATACCAAGACGTAGAGCTAGCACAGAGCTTGGTTGGGTTCATGCAGACACTCAAGCACCAATTTCACCTGGAGGACCCCTACAGACACAAACAATAGTTACTCATTTTATCCCACTGGCCATCTGTTAACTTATCCACATGTCTGCCTTCATCTCTTTCTTACTCAAACACACTCACCGACCTTTTGTGTCAGCCTAGGATTCTTGCCCCCACACACACACACACACACACACACAAGACCCTGTACACATGATGATAACTATGCTATGCTATATCCTTGTTTTCTATCTTTTGGATTCAGGGATACAAAAGCTTTGTGTTTGATGCTCAGAGTGCTACCTTCGACTTATATTGGACTTGGAAAGTTAGACAGTTGATAACATCAACATTTCCCAACTTTATAGTGAATGATCTTGTGAGGGTTGTGAAGTCTGAAACTGTAATGTGTATCATTACTTTCTAACTTTTCTCTTTAATGATTTTTCAGTACGAACATATGGTGCTAAAATGAAGGCATGTAGCGATCATTATTACTTTTGAGAGGTATGACTGTATGAATCTTTGATGCCTGAGGCCTACTACCTAGTAATAGACACATATAAGTCAAATAAGTCTCTGCTGTCACATGTTAAGGTAAGTTCTGTACAGATCTCCCACCTTTTATAAAATTACCAGAACAAATAATAAAATACAAGGATATGGCACACAGTCATATTATTAAACAATAGTCTCCAGGTTCAGGACTTACCTTGTAAATGTAGCAGCTGATACAGTTTTAGTGCAGAGCTGACTCTTGTCTGGTGCAAGTTGTACACAGCCAATACATGGGGAGGTAAAGGTTGTGAGAATTGCCTGGCATCAGTGTTACTTTGTGTATGTGAGTAGGAAGAAGGTTTTAGGCCCCTAGGTGGTGAGTGAGTCTGCTATGTGTTGTCTCTTAGCCAATGTAAGGGCATATTAAGCACACCTACATCTCCCTACACCCACAGGAGCTGCTGGTTCTTCCTCTGACTCCTCACCTGCATGTGGCTGTGGTGATCTTGCCAATGGTGGTTGGATGTGTGCCCCTTCCCCTTGCCGATCCTGCTGAAGCTGTTTCCATAGGATGATGTTGTGTAGCATGGTACATACTGTGAATATTTTTGTACATGTCCATAGACTGTACTGCAGGGCTCCCCCAGATGTATTAAGGCACTGGAACTGTGGCTTCAGCAACCCAAACACACACTCTACAGTATGATATTTTTTGTATGACCGTGTGCCTCATTATAGTATTCTTATGTGGGTGTGTGTGCATTTCTGATGGGTGTCATCAGCCACGGTTCCATTGCATAGCCTGCATCACACAGTAATTACCCCTGTGGGATATCCCCCCTAGTAAACATCTGGTGCAGTTGGGAGGTGTGCCAGATATGTTGCCAGCACACATGTTCAAGATTATTTATTCCCTTGGCATTACACACAACTTGGCATTTGATAGAGTGGTAGCCCTTTCTGTTAATGTAGAGCCTACCTTGTTCCCTGGGTGGTGCCTTACTTTCTGCATGTGTGCAATCTATGGCACTCAGTACTTCAGGGTAGTGTGCTACATGGTAGAACTCCTGCATATTTCTAACCCTCTCCTCAGAACTATGGGGAAAATATACATTGTCACTGGCATGTTGGAGTATAGCATTCAGGAATTATTTATTTATTTTTATTTTACATTTGCTTACCAGGAAGGACCGACTGGACAGAGCTGTCCGTTTTCAGTGGAGGCCCGGGGAGAAAAGCTCCAGAACAATTGCTAACATACTATACACAAGATATTTACACATTCAGTTATAAAAATATAGCGGACAACATATGATTGCATACGATATTTACATAAGCATAGAGGTTTAGACATACAATTAAAAGTATAGCAGGTAGTAATATATGCTGGTTGTTCATACAGTGTGTTTAGTAGAGATAACCCTGAAGATGTACTGAAGATCAGACAAGAAAGGAAAACTAAAAACGGAGGAGAATATAGACAAGTCCATATGAAGCGCACTGACATTTTAAGGGGGGATCTTGGGTGCTGATGCCTGTGGCACCCCCAACATGTCATCTGTTACTCTCCGAAAGGTACCTGTAGCTAAGATTATAAGGGCTATACATACCTTTGTCTCCACTGAGATGGGTTCCCCTCGGTTGGCTCTGGCTCTGACTTGGGGATGGCAGAGGTTGCAGAGTTCCTGTAGTGTGTCCCTGTGCACCCTGTTGTGCTCTATAACTTCCTCATAATGCAGATTGTGAAAAGTTAAATGGGGTCTGAAAACTCTTCTCCTTCTCAGCCTAGGCCTATTGGCAGCAGCGGCATTGGCTTCAGCCTGTAGTACATACAACTGAATTAAAGCAGCAACAGCCCCTAACATTCTGTCCATGTAGACTCCTTTCTGTGGTTGTAGTCCAAAAGTTTTGGAATTCTCAGGAAAAAACAGAAGGGAGTCTACATGGATGCTTTATAGCTTGTTGAATAGCTTGTTGGATTGGTTAATTAGCACGCAGCTGCGTATGCTGAAATTAGCATGCCACTCCGTTTACATGGTTTGCACAGAGGTGCGTACCTCTACACGCCACTTATTGAATCTGAATTTCACTGCTACCATGTGCGCATCATGCCACGATGCACACATGGCAGAAAATGACTATGTAGGTTTTATTGAATCCCCATGGTTGACTTAATTTTAGTTGCATCACCCAGTCATTCCCAGTCAAATCTTACATAGCTCATTCAAATCCTGCCTTCTTTTAAACCTCATTCCTCCCCTGTATGTATTATTCCCACAATTCCCATTTTTTTGCTCCTACCCTTTTCTAAAGATACCAGATACAGTTGTTTTGCCCCTGTTACTATATTCATTACTTCTAGTACAGTTGGTTTAGACTTTGATTTCCATTTTTTAGTAATTGCTTTTTTGGTAGCCACCATAATTAGACTCAAAAAGGCTTTACTCAGTTCTGATTCTGTATCATAGCTGAAGAAAATAATTTCCTTATTTATGAAAATTAATCCAAACGAACACAAATTTGTAAACAAAAAACAAAGGCACAGAAAACAGCGATACTCTATAAAACTCCCAAAACGATTTAATAAAGTAAGCGCTTTCGTACAAATTGATATCAGTACTTCATCAGACTTAACTACAAGGTGAAACTAGATGCTGTTAAATACATCCAAAGCTGATCACATAATACTATTTGCATAATTGAATGAAAAATCAGGAAAAAAACATCATCAGAAAAACTACAGAGGATGCATACAAGTATTCACGGTAAACACATTAAATCAACCATATTAAATATTCACAATAGATTATTATAAAAATACAAAGTAACATTATATGTGATAAAGTGATAAAAAATGACAAAGTGTAATAAAACAAAAATCCCTAAGGTTTTTTTTTCAAAAAACATCACAGAAAAAATATCACAGAACAAAATACTGTGATTTATTATCTATTTAGGCTTCTTAGCTTCAAAATGCAATTCTTGGCCTCTTCCCATTCCATTACCTTTCCCTCTCTGTTTATTTGCTCCCAATACCTTGGTTCTTTTGCCAGTTTTCCCCAATAAATGCTATCCTCCTCTTGCATGTTGTCTGTATCCATAATTGTAGTCATCCTTATTGGCAGAATCTCCTTTCTCCGATCCCTTGTTGGCTTAGTTCTTAGAAGTGTCACACCTTAAGGCAAAAGAAAGTTTTGTTAATTAAGCTTATTTTGGCAGCCATGATGAATACTGTGCCGGGTGTAGATTTTTTTTCCTTTGAGAGGGGAGTATAGGGGTAAGATAAGCTGTTGTTTTAAATTTTGTGGGCATGCTACAGAAACCCTTTGGAAAAAGAGTTTATGTACAGTAAGGTTGGGGATAGTGTTGTTAGCATGTTTGATCCTATATATTTTTTTGTCAATGTTTGCAATTTTTCTGCATATTTAAATGTGATGTGCATTGATTTAGACAGATGCTAAACTGGTAGGGACTTTAGGTGCATTTAGCAGACAGCTGGACTTATAAACCTGGGAATGACTGACTTATTGTGTTGCCAAGAAGTGTTCAGGACTCTAAAGTAGTAAAATGCAGGAATTTAGTTGTGAGAGGAGTTTTGTTTTGTTTTTCAGTTACCTCCATTTACAATAAATAGCTTTCAATAAGTGACTTAATGGTGGTAATGTACAGCAAAATAAGACTGGGGAATGCCTTGCCCTCAGATTATTGTACAGATTATTACAGAAATGACTTTAAGGTTAGAAAGGAGAACAGGAAGGAATAAGCGATTAGCTGAACAGTCATGGAAAATGATTTAGGGAGGGAACCTATAATATTTTGGCTATTAATGAGAACAAAAGATGCAAGAGCAGTGAGGACAGGGTAGATATTCAGGAGAAGCATGCTAAGGTCGACAAACGTACATATAATTTACACCTTGAATTTGGACTTGGGGTAGGGGATTGGAAACGGCTATAAAAGTGTTTTGGTATTTCACCAAGTCATTCAAGTTGCTTGAAAACTATTTCATTAAAAAGAACGGAAATCAAAAACAATGTAATCAGCTTGCTTTCCAAAATGTCTTATGTTTCTGTGAAAGTCATTGCCCCATCCCCACACCATCATGCGGAGTGATCTGCCCACAATCAAGATATGCAACACATGGCCAAGAAAGCAAGTGTCTCTCCTTTAAGTGAACTAAGTGTGGAGACCTACAGTCATCTGTGTATTACAGCAAGCAAGCTGCATCCTCTATCCACCAAATAAATTCCCAGCTGATGACACCATCATATTAAAAATGGCAACACCCACTTAAACAAAAATAAACTCTACTGACAGTAAATGGTGAGCATTTATTATACATGGATATAGACAGACAGATAATATGTGTATAATGAAACATCCACTTGATAAAGTAGGAAATGGTCAAGCCAACAACATTATATGTTGGTTTTATCAATTAATGCATGGAGGATAGGACCCCCCTTTCCCCAGTGCAGGACACATATTAAAGCCCCTTCTAATATTTTGATGAAAATAGTGCTGAAGTAGTTGATGCAATTCTTGTGCAATTCTACAGTGGTCAACAAAATGACAATTCTACCAAACAGAAATATAGGTACATATATATATATATATATATATATATATATATATATATATATATATATATATATATATATATATATATACATATATAAAGAGAGAAAGCTGTAACTTCCAATGAGTGGAGCCTAAACTTTGTGTTAAAATCAAATTTATGTCCTCACATTTCAAACAAATGTTCATATCTCTGGAACGATAGGGATTACTAAAGATACGTAAACGTTGAACTCTTCAGCACAAGCTATTTTTATTATGGAAGTATTGTTTAGATTTTAAGTCTTAAACTGGATTTTATAAGTCATAGTGAACATAGTAACTATTACATTTATAACATTTTGTAAACAACTTACAATACCTCAGCAACCACTGAAGTTTCACACATACTCTTAGTTGCATTTTGTTGAGCCAGCTGAGAGCTTCCATATGCAACTAAGCAGTTCGGTATGCAGTACTTGGTTGTTGAGATATTTAGAAAAACATGAAATTTATGACAATATAAATAAATATTATATGAACAGCAATTAATATCTCTTTATCTGCACTAGACAGTGGTCAAATAATACTTTAATACTTCGTATGTAGCAAGGTTTTAGAATAACTAATGTAAATATAATGAAGCAATATCTGTTGCCTCGAGGTCTCAGTAGGATGTAACAGCAGAGACATCTGGAGGCATCACTCTTAACCTGCAAAAAGGACACAAGAATTCTTTCAGCTTAAACTTGTTTTTGGTTCTGGCTTTATAAAGATCACTTTATTCAAATCAGATGCAAAGCATGACTCTGTCCTCAATCACCATTGCATTTCTTTCCTAGCCAATGAAGTATGAACATTTTGTTATGCTTTTGTTAATACAAAAAAAAAAGAATTTTCCAGCTCTTGCATTTTTTCACGTGTCCATATAAAGCATTACAAAAGATTTTAGTTTTGGTTACATGTACATGGTCTCTCACTTCCAAAATTAATTTCCTGACAGGGTTCCCAAAATAAAATATAGGGCAAACATCCCAATGGGCAGTATTAACAATATTTTCAGTGTTACATGTATGATGCCTGTTTACTGTCTTGTCCTTTCTGCACCTGGGGGGGGGGGGGGGCAGTTCACTACAAATGTACAATAATTACAACTTTACTGCTGAGTTTTTTAATAATTTCTTTAGGTTACTACCTTTCCTGTAAATAAAGGTTAGCAGACATCCAACCACTTCCCATAAATTTGGATTCACACATAAAATCTTCCATTTCCATTTAATTGTATTCTTCATCTCAATTCTTTCCTGGATTGGCCAAGCTCACTCTAGTTTGCTTTTGTTTTGGAATCCTGTCCATCCTTCCTTCAGAACTATCAGTAATTGTTTATTATAAACCTTGACTTTCATTCATACTTCCTCCTATCCTTCTTCTAATAGTGACTTGGGTTGACTTTAATACATTTGGAATAATTTTAATAAATGAACAACTCTCAATGTCCATTTATTGAATGTCTAAAGATCTCCAAAGAGGAGTGTATTTTAGAAATTCTTACACATTAACTTTTAACTTTTTACCATACCTTGCTTCAGCCATCTAGGAGTGTATGTACTACCATGATGCAAACACATCTCTTCATAAAGGCCTTTGCAAGAATTCCACTTGTGATTTCCCCCTTTAAAAATATCTGAGTCCAAAAACTATGCATTTTCTTAGTAAAAGTTCATCTTAAACCTTAAAGTGATATGCCAATGTTTTGAAACTTACCTTTGCATTAGAGCATGCACTGTATAAACTCCTGAATAACACTTTACCCCACCAGGAAATGTCTGGTCATCATCTTCATATCTAAAATTACTTACAAACTTTGCATTCCCTCGCACTGACATCAGTGAGGAAAAACAAGGACAATTAACCTTAGTGATGTTGGCACAGGTAAAACATCTACTGCATCCTAGACTTTAATGGGCACATGCAGGAAGCTGCCCCATTGAAGTCTATGGATTTAGCTGATATACCCTATGATAATGTCACATGCGGAAAATAAAATTTTTGGACCATGATTTAACAAAAGGTTTACAAAGCTTTTTATTAAAAGAAGTTTAAAAAGAAAGAAAGAATAGGCAGAATAGGCATGCTGGGAAATACATCACAACAACTGACTCACTGAATGCTGCAATGTATTTAGCAATGTCGGCATATCACTTTAAAAACTTGAAGAATTAATATATTTAAAACATTCTTCCACATTATTACACTCCCTTTCTGAACAGTAAGTAAGTAATCTGCAAATAAACTGTAAACTGCAAGTTACTGATAAGTAAAGTGATTTCAAAATTACTGTTTTCCCTTAATGCCAAAACTATAGTCATGTAACTGGATGCCCCTGCTGCACCCATTGCATTGCCCATTAGCTCTTTCTAATATTCATTGTTAAACAAAAAGTAGCTGTTGTCTAATACCATGTCTAACAAATTAGAAATATTTTGAATTTTGTCTTAAGCTGGTTTTGCATCACTTAACAACCACTTTTTCAATGGAGAAATACTCTCCCTATGTGGTAGGACAGTGTACTGTAATTTTACATCAATTGCAGCGAAGTGGTCACTTTCACCACTTTTAGTTCCATAATTTTTTTCTATAAAATCAGAAGAGCCCTTTACAACTGCCTGCACATTTTTGACAACAGCATTTAAACAATGTTCAACAACCATTGTAAGGGTGCAGTTCTCAACCCCCTAGCATTAATGATCAGTCCAAACAGAGGCACAGTTGTATATAAATGTAATTTTTGAATCCCACAATGTTACCATCTTTGGGTTCTTCAACCAAAAGCTGTCAAGCAGTTCATCATTAATTTGATCTGTACAGAATGTCAGTAATTGCAGTGTCGGTGCTTTTATATGCTTGCATAATATTACAAAACTTAACCTTATTGAAGGCATCTGGCTTTTCTAGAAATTGCTGGTTAATTGCTTTAGTATAATGTTCTGTTCACATAATAAGTATTGCAGCCCTCTGCCAGCTCTCATATATCTAAATATGCTGCACTTAGTAAGTTCACACAACACTTTCATTCCTTCTCTTGTTGAGTTAAATTAAAATATCTTCTCTTGGACTGGCAACTTAAAATAGATCTATTATCTTTGCGACATATAGTTGGCAAAGTAGTTAACCTGGAATTCATGTTTCAATAAAATTCACTAGGCTTTTTAAAATGTTGCCAGCTGTTACAAAAAAAGGTCTTGCAACCATAAAGTCCAAGTTTAGCTTCTGGTAAACATTTTGAGTGGCATTAGTGTATTACTTATGCTTGGGCTTCTACTTTGTATACAAGACACACCTTGGGTACTTCTGTAGCTAATACCTATGACAATCTGGTGCTATATCAGTGGGAGAAAGCTCATGTTTATGGTGTGGAAAATCCTTTTATTAGTGACATATGTTTTTATCAACGTTTCGTTGATGATTGCGTTATGGTTTGGAAGTGCTCACTATTGCAGTTGAATGAATTTATTCATTATCTAAATGCAACCACTGATTTCTTAAGATTTAAGATGGATGCTTCTGATAGTGAGATTAACTTCTTGGATGTTAAGATACAACTGCATGAGGGCTCTATTCATACCAGCATTCATAAAAAGGAGGTCAATTCTAAAAGATATGTTAATTATTCCAGTATGCATGCCCCACATGTTTTTAAGGGGATTGTGTCCTCACAGTTTAATAGAGTGAGTAGATTAAATACTGACAATACTATATTTGATTTACAGTTGGAAGAGAAGTCTAAGGAGTTTCTGGACAGTGGTTATGATACCAACTTAATATTAGACTTAAAAGCTAAAGCTTTAGTTAATAGGAGGACAACAATGAAGCCGATTTTCCTTGAGGATGATCCTGGTTCTGTTAACTCGGAACACCCTAGAATGTGTACTAGGTATGTCACTAGTTACAATACCATGACCCGTTTTGTAAAACAAATAATCCAGAGGAATTGGGTTGTATTAATGGCCTCTAGTGAGATTAAGAATATTCTTGGTGATAGGCCTTTCTTTTCATATAGAAATATGAAGTCTTTGAAGAGTATGTTATGTTATAAAGACTTTATAAGATCTGTAGATAGGACTCCTACTACTAAGCCAGGTACCTATGGTTGTTTAAATTGTTCATGTTGCCCTGATATTGTAGCTGCTTGTAGTGATAAATTCACACATCCTATTAGTGGTAAAGTCTATCAGTTTAATTTTTCTACCACTTGTGTTACATCTAACATGGTATATCTGGCTAATTGTGGGAAATGCACCGCATTCTATGTGGGTAAGACCACTAGAAAATTAAAGGAATGCATTATTGAACATAAATCGGAGATTAGAAGAGCTGTTGACGGTAATGCTCTATATAAACATATAGCCAGTTTAGGTATTGAACATAGATTTTCTTTTAGAATTATAGATGTTATATGGCTTACCATCAGAGGTGGAGATAGTAGTAATTTACTTGAGTTAAAAGAGTATGAATGGATTTTGAGGCTTAATTCTGACCATTTTCCAGGTTTAAATAATATGATTACATTGAAACCAGTTCTCATTAAATTACAATACACCAGATTGCGATAATTTTATGTTTTTAATAATTTTGATATTTTGTTTTCATGTTTTGTATTTTGTGGTCACATGATCGTTGGACTGCTGGTCATGTGATTTTGCTGACCTGTATTTAAACCATTTTGGTTTTTTAGACTTGTTTGTATTAGTATTGAGGAAGGATTTTATCCGAAAGCTTTGCTACTATAAAGTGTGTTTTCTCAGTTCTTTGGAAAATTGATATCTACCCAGTTGGAGTTTCCCAGTAAACAAATGTAAAATAAAATAAATAAATGCATCCTTATTTATACTGTTGGTTAACAAACTGTGTGGCACATGTCTTCTGTGCAACTGCTTAGGCCCACTACAATTGAAAGAAATATTAAATGGTTTACTTCATAATTGGTTTGATTTCAGAACTACCAGTGACTAGAAGTCTTTGGCTTCTTCCACTGTGTTGGCAGTATTACCAAGCCAAGAAGAAAGCTGTGGGGAATTGGAGAATTCTGCCAACCTTACTTGCGAATTGAGTGTGTGTTTGAAAGCAATTCTTTGTCTGAGAGTTAGTTACTGTAGATAAATGTGTACTAGTAGGCATTGGTACAGAAAGAGGGCAGTAAACATCTCAGATTTTTTTAAGTGGCCTGCGTGTAGTCCAGTCTGGATGTGGAATTTGGAATCCTATATCCAGTACATCAGTACATAGTCCTTTTTTGCTGCTGGAACCAGGCCACATTTGTTTGCACATTCTTATTGCTTCACCATTTGAAAGCATCATTACCTTCATCCTTTACTTGGTTGGCAGTGGTGGAATCCAAACCCCATCAGTACAAGGCCATAGTCATATTGGGTGTCAGGTGCCACTTCCCCTTTACATTTGGTCATAGGTGTTACAGACCCTCTTCATAAGCATAACAATGCAACAAGAATACAGTATCAGAAAATATACAATTCAAAAAGAAAGAGCAACATAAAAAAGAGAAAACTAAAAGTAACTGAAGAAGCAGAAAACAGAAAAATCACAAAAGAAAAATAATATAAAATAATTCAAGCCATACCTTTTTGACCACATCCATTACTAAATTCTATGTAAAATAGCAGCACACTGTGTGATAATATAGTGCATCTTGCTTTCCAATGAAATGTCAAACAGTATCACAACTTTATTCACAAAACCTACTGTATGAACAAAAAGCTGCAGAAAATAGCCAATGTGGATGTTCTCCATAGAAGAAAAGTGTAAACTAGAAACAGTGAGATCCTTAGAAGATAAATATCAACCACATTAGAATGTCAAACAGGAAATGAACTGTTTCACATTTTCAAATGTAAATCAATCTGCACAGACATTCTGAAAATTCATTATTAGCCATATTACATTTAGCTAGGAGTTTACATACAGATAGTCTCTCTCACCATATAAAATCATGCCAGAATGAAATATGAGAAAAGCTGTGAAAATTAACAAAAAGAGATGGCTAGATAGGAGGCGACAGACACACCCACACATGTATGAAATATAATACCACCAGGAAATGTTAATACAGCTATTCCTGTTTAAGAGGAAATACACCATCTCAGTTTCCATTGGGATAAACAAGTAAGATAGATCTCTGTGCAGTAGTCTGAGACATGAGTAAGATAGATCTCTGTGCAGTAGTCCAAGACATGAGTAAGACAGATCTCTGTGCAGTAGTCTGAGACATGAGTAAGATAGATCTCTGTGCAGTAGTCTGACACATGAGTAAGACAGATCTCTGTGCAGAAGTCTGAGACATGAGTAAGATAGATCTCTGTGCAGTAGTCTGAGACATGAGTAAGATAGATCTATGTGCAGTAGTCTGACACATGAGTAAGATAGATCTCTGTGCAGTAGTCTGAGACATGAGTAAGATAGATCATTGTGCAGTAGTCTGAGACATGAGTAAGATAGATCTCTGTGCAGTCATCTGAGACATGAGTAAGATAGATCTCTGTGCAGTAGTCTGAGACATGAGTAAGATAGATCTCTTTGCAGTCATCTGAGACATGAGTAAGATAGATCTCTGTGCAGTAGTCTGAGACATGAGTAAGATAGATCTCTGTGCAGCAGTCTGAGACATGAGTAAGATAGATCTTTGTGCAGTAGTCTGACACATGAGTAAGATAGATCTCTGTGCAGTAGTCTGACACATGAGTAATACAGATCTCTGTGCAGAAGTCTGAGACATGAGTAAGATAGATCTCTGTGCAGTAGTCTGAGACATGAGTAAGACAGATCTCTGTGCAGTAGTCTGAGACATGAGTAAGACAGATCTCTGTGCAGTAGTCTGAGACATGAGTAAGATAGATCTCTGTGCAGTAGTCCATGACATGAGTAAGATAGATCTCTGTGCAGTAGTATGAGACATGAGTAAGATAGATCTCTGTCCAGTAGTCTGAGACATGAGTAAGATAGATCTTTGTGCAGTAGTCTGAGACATGAGTAAGATAGAACTCTGTAAGGTAGTCTGACACATGAGTAAGCTAGATCTCTGTGCAGTAGTCTGAGACATGAGTAAGACAGATCTATGTGCAGTAGTCTGACACATGAGTAAGATAGATCTCTGTGCAGTAGTCTGAGACATGAGTAAGATAGATCTCTGTGCAGCAGTCTGACACATGAGTAAGATAGATCTCTATGCAGTAGTCTGAGACATAAGTAAGATAGATCTCTGTGCAGTAGTCTGAGACATGAGCAAGATAGATCTCTGTGCAGTAGTCTGAGACATGAGTAAGATAGATCTCTGTGCAGTCATCTGAGACATGAGTAAGATAGATCTCTGTGCAGTAGTCTGAGACATGAGTAAGATAGATCTATTTGCAGTCATCTGAGACATGAGTAAGATAGATCTCTGTGCAGTAGTCTGAGACATGAGTAAGATAGATCTCTGTGCAGCAGTCTGAGACATGAGTAAGATAGATCTTTGTGCAGTAGTCTGAGACATGAGTAAGATAGATCTCTGTGCAGTCATCTGAGACATGAGTAAGATAGATCTCTGTGCAGTCGTCTGAGACATGAGTAAGACAGATCTCTGTGTAGTAGTCCGAGACATGAGTGAGATAGATCTCTGTGCAGTAGTCTGAGACATGAGTAAGATAGATCTCTGTGCAGTAGTCTGAGACACCTATTTACCATTTACCTGTCAGGGAGTGTGCAACGTTCCATAACGAGAAAGATACAGCAACTTCCCTAAAAGCAGGCATCTCACCAAAAATACAATACAATACAAAATATGAAAATGCTTCAAAAAAGTAATCCTTCAAGCTGATGAGAACAATAAATAATAACACTTTTGATGGTGTTCAATTTGGAGCTCCAAAAGGAAGTCAATAGCATGCCCAACAGAACAGATTCTATGTGTATAAGAAAGAAATAACCAATAACCACCTCCCAAGTAGGAAGGATGTTCCAACATGAAAAAAATTGTTCAGTCCATTTGCTTCTATTATCATTCTTTCAGAAGACAAAGTTCCCATCTAAACGTAAATAAATAAATAAAAATAATACAAGGAAAAAGAAATACCACCCAAAATGACATGAGATCCAAAATGTACATTCTTGTCTCTAAAGCAACAACACCTTAGGAAGCTAAGTCTCAAATAAAAATTGCTCTTGCTAAAGGACAACCTAACTCTCTACCTACTCTTCACCTCACTCTCCCATATCCTTTCTATTCCTCCTGAATTTCTCACCGTAACTTTCTATTGTGTAATCTGCTTCACTTTTTCTGAGCTTACTAATTGCCCTGCTCTACATTCTAAGTTTAATATGTAACTAAATTAAAATCATGGCCTGTTGTTTTCATCTTCCTCATTGTAAGCTGACTCATATATTTATTCTCTGTAATTCTGATAATTCTTTTCTATGCTGTGTGACCACCTTATGAGAATTGCATTATAATATTAATATTTTGTAATATCTATTTAAACTTCTTTTAAAAAATCTACTGCATGAATCTTTTCTCCCTGGGTCTCTGCTGAAAATGTGCCTTGGCTCAGTTGGACAAACCGGTTAACAAATTTCAATATCTATACTTATAATAACAAATACTATAGTGAAATTAAAACTAAGCATAATACCAACCCACAAACGTTCTGGGCCACTATAAACAGTATTCTCCAACCAGGTAAATCACCAGCTCTTCTTCCAAACATAGACACCACCTCTATAAACACAGCCACCCAATTCAATGAGTTCTTTACCAACTCTATATTAAAGCTGTTAACAGACCCACATTCCTCAACCCCCACTATACTACATAACCAATCAAATAACGCCAACTCCTTCACTCTTCAACCGGTACCAACTTACACCATCTATAGGCACCTATCCAAACTTAAACCTACCACTTTAGCAGTACACAAACTACCTGACAAATTCCTACAAATAGCTGACAAAGCCATTTCCTACCCAGTCTCTATAATCATTAACAGATCAATCTCAGAACAAAAGGTGCCACTTCTCTGGAAAATCTCCTACATTATACCAATACACAAAGGGGGCAACTCCACTGACCTAACAAACTACCGCCCTATAGCTATACTTTCCCCACTGGCTAAAATACTGGAAAAAATGTATCCACACCCAGGTCCTAACATATCTCCTCTCCAATATTCTTGCCGAAACTCAACACCGATTCCATCCCAACCACAGCACTACCACTGCACTCATCAATTTTAGTAACCTAGTAAATATGCAACGCAACAACGGCCAACTAGTGTCTGCAGTTTTCCTTGACTTATCAAAGGCGTTTGATACAGTCTCCCATACAAAACTAATAACATCCCTCTCAGAATTAAAACTAACTGCCCGCACTCTATTCTGGTTTCACAACTATCTCTCCCAATGCCAAGAAGCTGTTCAGTGGAAAAACTCCCTTCCCCCCTACTTCCTGTAAAACTAGGAGCACCCCAAGGACCAGTCCTAGGACCCCTACTTTCCACTATATTTACAAATAATCTTCACAAAGCCACCCCTCTAGCAAACCTGGTTCAATACTCTGATGACTCCACCTTAATCTGCTCTGCCCCCACCCCCCAAAAACTTCAAATCAAGAGCCAAGAAGCCTTTACATCCATCGAAATCTGGCTAACAAACTCCCAGCTAATACTAAATTATAAAAAGACCCAACTTATGCTCTTTCATCCTTCCAAAGCAGAAGCACCTACTACCCCATTCTCTATTTCTGCATCAGATAATACCCCTATCTTCCCCATCACACAAACTAAATTACTATGGGTCATTACTGACAGTAATATAAAATTTGACAAACACATAGTTCATACAATAACCAAAATCAACAAAAAAGTAGGTACTCTTTACAGATGTAAAAACTTCCTAACCAGCAGCAGTAAAGTTACCCTAGCTTGTACCCATCATCTCTCTACCTTACTGTATGCTTCTCCTGTCCTAATTAATCTAAACAAGGGTGATTTAAACAAGCTATCAGTATGCTACAACAAAATAACAACATTCGTCATAAACTCCTCCTACCACACGCACCACTGTCAGCCGTAAAACAGCTTTCCTGGCTGGAACTCCCTAACACCTTAGCTCTAAACCAACTTCTTCTAGCTCATCAAATACTGTAAAAACCTGACAAAACTCTAGCCTTACAAAACCTGATCATCCTCTACTCCAATAACCGAGAACTTAGATCCACTAACAAGGCACTAATTGCAGTCTCCAAAAGCGATTACAGCTCTGGTGACTCCCTGTATTCTATCAGCATTGCCAAGATTTGGAACTCCCTACCACTACAAATCAGGTTACAACCCAACAAAACTGTCTTCAAAAAACATCTCATTCCCACTTAAACAACTCCTGGACATGCAACTGCCTAGCACCTGGCTGACATATTCTAACTCCTTTCCCCTACCCACTATCCAACCTCTTTAAAACTCCCACAGATGCACTATATATTATCACACGTTACTTGTAACTGCCTAGCACCTGGCTGACATATTCTAACTACTTTCCCTACCCACTATCCAACCTCTTTAAAATTCCCACAGATGCACTATATATTACCACATGTTACTTGTAACTGCCTAGCACCTGGCTGACCTATTCTAACTCCTTTCCCCTACCCACTATCCAACCTCTTTAAAACTCCCACAGGTGCACTATATATTACCGCACATTACTTGTAACTGCCTAGCACCTGGCTGAGATATTCTAACTCCTTTCCCCTACCACTATCCAACCTCTTTGAAACTCCCACAGATGCACTATATATATTATCACACATTACTTGTAACTGCCTAGCACCTGGCTGACACAGTCTAACTCCTTTCCCCTACTCACTATCTAACCTCTTTAAAACTCCCACAGATGTACTATGTATTATCACATGTTACTTGTAACTGCCTAGCAACTGGCTGACATATTCTAACTCCTTTCCCCTACCCACTATCTAACCTCTTTGAAACTCCCACAGATGCACTATATATTGTCACACGTTACTTGTAACTGCCTAGCACCTGGCTGACATATCCTAACTCCTTTCCCCTACACACTATCCAACCTCCTCTTTAAAACTCCCACAGATGCACTATATATTATCACACATTACTTGTAACTGCCTAGCACCTGGCTGACATATTCAAACTCCTTTCCCCTACCCACTATCCAACCTCCTCTTTAAGATGCACTATATATTATCACACGTTACTTGTAACTGCCTAGCACCTGGCTGACATATTCTAACTCCTATCCCCTACCCACTATCCAACCTCCTCTTTAAAACTCCCACAGATGCACTATATATTATCACACGTTACTTGTAACTGCCTAGCACCTGGCTGACATATTCTAACTCCTTTCCCCTACCCACTATTCAACCTCCTCTTTAAAACTCCCACAGATGCACTATATATTATCACGTTATTTGTAACTGCCTGGCACCTGGCTGACATATTCTAACTCCTTTCCCCTACCCACTATCCAACCTCCTCTTTAAAACTCCCACAGATGCACTATATATTATCACACGTTACTTGTAACTGCCTGGCACCTGGCTGACATATTCTAACTCTTTTCCCCTACCACTATCCAACCTCTTTAAAACTACCACAGATGCACTATATATTATCACACGTTACTTGTAACTGCCTAGCACCTGGCTGACATATTCTAACTCCTTTCCCCTACCCACTATCCAACCTCTTTAAAACTCCCACAGATGCACTATATATTACCGCACATTACTTATAACTGCCTAGCACCTGGATGACATATTCTAACTCCTTTTCCCTACCCACTATCCAACCTCCTCTTTAAAACTCCCACAGATGCACTATATATTATCATACATTACTTGTAACTGCCTAGCACCTGGATGACATATTCTAACTCCTTTCCCCTACCCACTATCCAACCTCTTTGAAACTCCCAAAGATGCACTATATATTGTCACACGTTACTTGTAACTGCCTAGCACCTGGCTGACATATTCTAACTCCATTCCCCTACCACTATCCAACCTCTTTGAAACTCCCACAGATCCACTATATATTGTCACACATTACTTGTAACTGCCTAGCACCTGGCTGACATATTCACCTTAAGTGACCACAACATAATATACTTTATACGTAGTAGAACAAGCATATGCAAAACCACTAACTATATATCCACTAGAAACACAAAAAAAATTCTCTCCTGAGGTCCTCGACACTTTACTGTGTAACTGTGACTGGACCCCCCTAAAAACCCTCCCACTTGACCAGGCTGTAGCATATTTCAACAAAACATTTCTACAACACCTAGACACTGTCGCTCCATTGTGCAAAATCAAGATTAGAACCTCTACAAACCCCTGGCTGAGAAAAAAAAAAAAAAATCCTCAAGTCCAGAGACACTGCCTGGCGTTACTATCAAAAAAACAAAGAAACACAAAGCCTAACTAAGTACCAAGAACTGCACAATCATGCAAAAAATGCATTAGGATGGACAAAAAATCCTACTACACAACATTACAAACTAAATACCAACACAACCCGCAAAAATTTTGGAAAAATGTAAACCAGCTGCTAAAATCCACCCAAAAGGCTACCCCCAAACCAACCACCCCTGACACTAAAGTTCCCATTGAAACACAATTCAACTCCCACTTTGTGAACTCAATTCTATCCTTAGTATCACAGGACAGTTCCTTCCTCACTGTCCCCCCCAAACCAACCACCCCTGACACTAAAGTTCCCATTGAAACACAATTCAACTCCCACTTTGTGAACTCAATTCTATCCTTAGTATCACAGGACAGTTCCTTCCTCACTATCCCCCCCAAACCAACCACCCCTGACACTAAAGTTCCCATCGAAACACAATTCAACTCCCACTTTGTGAACTCAATTCTATCCTTAGTATCACAGGACAGTTCCTTCCTCACTATCACCCCCAAACCAGCCACCCCTGACACTAAAGTTCCCATCGAAACACAATTCAACTCCCACTTTGTGAACTCAATTCTATCCTTAGTATCACAGGACAGTTCCTTCCTCACTATCCCCCCCAAACCAACCACCCCTGACACTAAAGTTCCCATTGAAACACAATTCAACTCCCACTTTGTGAACTCAGTTCTATCCTTAGTATCACAGGACAGTTCCTTCCTCACTATCACCCCCAAACCAGCCACCCCTGACACTAAAGTTCCTATCGAAACACAATTCAACTCCCACTTTGTGAACTCAATTCTATCCTTAGTATCACAGGACAGTTCCTTCCTCACTATCCCCCAAACCAACTACTCCTGACACTAAAGTTCCCATGAAACACAATTCAACTCCCACTTTGTGAACTCAATTCTATCCTTAGTATCACAGGACAGTTCCTTCCTCACTATCCGCCCCAAACCAACCACCCCTGACACTAAAGTTCCCATTGAAACACAATTCAACTCCCACTTTGTGAACTCAATTCTATCCTTAGTATCACAGGACAGTTCCTTCCTCACTGTCCCCCAAACCAACCACCCTGACACTAAAGTTCCCATTGAAACACAATTCAACTCCCACTTTGTGAACTCACTTCTATCCTTAGTATCACAGGACAGTTCCTTCCTCACTATCCCCCCCAAACCAACCACCCCGCCACTAAAGTTCCCATTGAAACACAATTCACCTCCCACTTTGTGAACTCAATTCTATCCTTAGTATCACAGGACAGTTCCTTCCTCACTGTCCCCAAACCAACCACCCTGACACTAAAGTTCCCATTGAAACACAATTCAACTCCCACTTTGTGAACTCAATTCTATCCTTAGTATCACAGGACAGTTCCTTCCTCACTATCCTCCCCAAACCAACCACCCCTGACACTAAAGTTCCCATCGAAACACAATTCAACTCCCACTTTGTGAACTCAATTCTATCCTTAGTATCACAGGACAGTTCCTTCCTCACTATCCCCCAAACCAACCACCCTGACACTAAAGTTCCCATTGAAACACAATTCAACTCCCACTTTGTGAACTCAATTCTATCCTTAGTATCACAGGACAGTTCCTTCCTCACTATCCCCCAAACCAACCACCCTGACACTAAAGTTCCCATTGAAACACAATTCAACTCCCACTTTGTGAACTCAATTCTATCCTTAGTATCACAGGACAGTTCCTTCCTCACTAACCCCCCCCCAAACCAACCACCCCTGACACTAAAGTTCCCATTGAAACACAATTCAACTCCCACTTTGTGAACTCAATTCTATCCTTAGTATCACAGGACAGTTCCTTCTTCACTATCTCCCCCAAACCAACCACCCTGACACTAAAGTTCCCATTGAAACACAATTCAACTCCCACTTTGTGAACTCAGTTCTATCCTTAGTATCACAGGACAGTTCCTTCCTCACTATCCACCCAAACCAACCACCCTGACACTAAAGTTCCCATGAAACACAATTCAACTCCCACTTTGTGAACTCAATTCTATCCTTAGTATCACAGGACAGTTCCTTCCTCACTGTCCCCCAAACCAACCACCCCTGACACTAAAGTTCCCATCGAAACACAATTCAACTCCCACTTTGTGAACTCAGTTCTATCCTTAGTATCACAGGACAGTTCCTTCCTCACTGTCCCCCCCAAACCAACCACCCCTGACACTAAAGTTCCCATCGAAACACAATTCAACTCCCACTTTGTGAACTCAATTCTCTCCTTAGTATCACAGGACAGTTCCTTCCTCACTATCACCCCAACACAAATAACACTAATACAATTTTTACCCTCAAAACAGTTTCCACCACTTCAATCAAAAGCATGCTCTCCAAACTAAAAACCTCATCAACAGCAGCCGACCTACTCCCCACCTATTTCTTGAAACTCACAGCAGATGCTATTGCTATCCCAGTCTCCACTCTCATAAACAGATCAATTGTTGAAAACTATGTGCCCAAACTCTGGAAAATATCCTATGTTACACCCATACATAAAGGCGGGACCTCCATTGAACTTAATAACTACAGACCCATTGCTTTACTCTCCCCCCTGGCCAAAATCCTAGAAAAATGCATCCATACCCAGATGCTAAACTATCTCCTAGACTGCAACATCCTGTCACCTACTCAGCATGGTTTCAGACCTGCCCATAGTACCACTACAGCTCTCCTCTGCTTCACAGACACAGTAAACCGTCTCAAAAATGAAGGCCTACAAGTGTCAACTCTTTTTTTGGATATGTCCAAAGCATTTGACACAGTCTCACACCAAATCCTGCTAAACAAATTAAACCAATATCATCTATCTAATTCCACTCTTACCTGGTTCCAAAGCTACTTAACTGACAGGTACCAAGCTGTGAAATGGGAAAATTCTCTCTCTCCTCAGCTGCCCATAACTATAGGAGTCCCACAGGGTTCTGTCTTAGGACCACTACTATTCACAGTCTTCACAAATGACCTCCACACCTCCACACAGCATGCATCTATAATTCAGTATGCAGATGACACTACCTTAATCTGTGCTGCACAAAACATTCCCACCCTCCTGCAAACAACTCAACTAGCATTCTCTGACGTTGAAAACTACCTTACCAAAGCCCAGCTTATCCTCAATCCAAAGAAAACTCAGCTTATGATTATAACCAGTTCTAACAAAAACACTAACAGTCAATTCACTATCTACTCCACAAATGCTACTCCAATTGCTCCAGTGGCACAGGCTAAGCTATTGGGAATAACCGTAGACTCCCACCTAAAATTTGATAGTCATCTGAACTTAACTATTAAAAAAGTACATGCCAAACTGGGGTCACTCTACCGTATCAAACCATTTCTTACCAACAACGCAAGATCAGCCATTGCTCGCTCCCAACTTCTATCCACCCTACTCTATGCATCTCCCATTCTGACTAATCTCAACAAAACTGAACTAAGCAAAATGGAAGCTTGCTATAACAGAATTTCCCACTTTGCTGCAAATTGCTCATATAGAACTCATCACTGTACTGCTTTGAGACAGCTCCACTGGCTTGAACTGCCCAACCTCCTAACCTACAATCAGCTCTGCCTCTGTCATTCTATCTATTACCTCCTCAATACGTGTCCTGCCCTCAAAAACCTAGTACAACATCACTCAGCCAAAAGGCCTCTTAGTTCATCAAGCAAACTACTGCTAAAATTCACCAACAGCTACAATAGCTTTGGAGATGCACTATATAGTAGTTCGGTGGCTAAAAAATGGAACTCTGTCCATACTAGCATTCAAAACACATCATCCAAAGCCTCCTTTAAAGACCTCATCAGGCAACATCTCAAGCAAAGTTGGCAGTGCCATGATTGCTCTCCAGGCTAGTGAAAGCGGATAACATATACATATTAAATCTAGAGCAATTGATGATAGTTTTTCAATCTTACTCACAAACACTGGCTAATCTAAAATGTATGTAATGTACCTGTGTACTATGTATGTATTCTACCTACATTCCAAAGTTCAGCTGTACAGCACAAATCTATTACTTACCTTTATTTTTAAAATTAATATTTTTTTGATTGTTCTCTCCACTGTAACTGTTTGTGCCGCATACCACTGTAAAAACATGTCTCTTGTAATTTGTGTGTATACTGATCATGTCTAAATAACTAAATGTGTCTGTAATTTTTCTTTGTGGAGCTTTTCTCCCTGGGCCTCTGCTGAAAAAGGGCCTTTTCGGCTCAGTCAGACACCCCCAGTTAACAAATGTAAAATAAAATAAATAACATAAATAAATATTCTAACTCCTTTCCCCTACCCACTATCCAACCTCCTCCTTAAAACTCCCACAGATGCACTATATATTATTACACATTACTTGTAACTGCCTAGCACCTGGCTGACATATTCTAACTCCTTTCCCCTACCCGCTATCCAACCCCTTTAAAACTCTCACAGATGCACTTTATACTACCACACGTTACTTGTAACTGCCTAGCACCTGGCTGACATATTCTAACTCCTTTCCACTACCCACTATCTAACCTCTTTAAAACGCCCACAGATGCACTATATATTATCACACATTACCTGTAACTGCCTAGCACCTGGCTGACAAATCCTAACTCCTTTCCCTACCCACTATCCAACCTCCTCTTTAAAATTCCCACAGATGCACTATATATTGTCACACATTACTTGCAACTGCCTAGAACCTGGCTGACATATTCTAACTCCTTTCCCCTACCCACTATCCAACCTCCTCTTTAAAACTCCCACAGATGCACTCTATGTATGTATTATCACACGTTACTTACCAACTCACTGCCGCCTACTCCCCACTGTCCCATCTATACCCACTAACTCCCATTGACTAAGTTGAAAAGCTTTCCCTTAAAATGTCGATGCACCTCATATGGACTTGTCTATATTCTCCTCCTTTTTTAGTTTTCCTTTCTTGTCTGATCTTCAGTACATCTTCAAGATTATCTCTACTAAACATACTGTATGAACAACCATCATATGTTACTGCCTGCTGTACTTTTAACTGTATGTCTAAATCTCTATGCTTATGTAAATATCTTATGCACTCATAAGTTATTATCGGCTATATTTTTATAAGTGAATGTGTAAACCACAATGCTCATGTAAATATCTTATGTATAGTATGTTAGCAATTGTTCTGGAGCTTTTCTCCCCGGGCCTCCACTGAAAATGGACAGCTCTGTCCAGTCGGACCTTCCCAGTAAACAAATGAAAAATAAATAAATAATAAATAAAGAAAGAAATACCTGTAGCACCATCGACATTCCAGTCCCTATCTTTACCAAATCATCTGCAGAAGAAAGGACAGAGCATAAGACATCCCATCAGCTAAACACAATGTCTCCTACTCAAAACAGCCTTGACCCAATAAATAGCATCAGTTGTTATCAAATGAATTAGAAAACTACTTAAAGGAAAGTCCTTCTGAGTCTAAGCTCCTTCAGTATACAGGATGCAAGCCATCCTGACTAGCGGAAGCTCAGGGAAATAGACTTAAAGTGTTGAAGGATAACAAATATGAATCCATACCATAAGCCCACCCTCATTTAACAACACAGAATATGTAACCAACTCAAAGGCCATGGTAATATCACAAGACAGGAACAGCCATCTTGATTACATTTTCAGAAAATAATGGAACAGTTTATCAAATCACTCGCAATAACTCTTTAACATTTGTCTCCTGAGCACTAAGGACTTCTAGGTCAAATAGTTAGCCAGCATGAGTTACTAAATTGCAATAATTTCATCACAATCCCATGATTATTTATTTAACATTTGTTAACCAGGAAAGTCCAACTTGAAACAAAGCAAATTTTCAGTGGAGGCCCAGGGAGAAATGCTCCAGATGGCATGTCCTTGTAACATGGAAGGAAACTGGAATACTCGGAGGAAACCCACACAAACACAGAGAGAATATGCAGACTCCGCACAGAAAGCACTCCAGACAAGAATCGAACTGGAGTATATCTTGCTGTAAGGCGACAATGCTACCATTGCTCCACTGTGCTGTTCTTTAGCTGGTTATTCCCATTTATTTCTAAAAATACATTGCATATATTAAATGAAGGTGACATTTAATATGAGTGTTCTGTTAGAATTAAATGTGTACATTGATAGATCCCCAAAATCTCAAACAATATCAAAAACATCAACAAGAGTTACTCCAACTACCATACAAAAGCATAGAATTCCAAATCAAGAAAACTGCAAATAGGAAAACGTGTGCAGAAGAAGACTTCTTCTCTGTGTGTTTTCCTGTCTGCTGTTTTGAGATCACCAAAATCTACTACATGGTATAAGAATAGGATATGTCCTGTTTCAAGTATGATAAGTAGATGAACAGGTAATTACCAAAAAGGGGGCCTAATGAGTGATTTGCACCAAACGTTCTATGTGCAGTGAAGTGAATAGGGTAATGGGGTAGGGGACACGTGCTAGTAGTGTGTGTCAGAGGTGTACCCTGTATTTTGATGTGGGTCTGAAAGCCAATGCAAAAACTACAGAAATTACACTAGTTAAGAAGTTCATTATATTCAGTGTCTGAATAGAAAAGGGCAGGCAGCCCAGTCAAAGACCTTCTCAGCAAAGAAAAACCTCATAACCAATGCCTCTGCTTCTTCACTCTTGAATGAATCAAGACAAACGTTTTCTTCATGCCTTGTGTTTGACAGGTAGGTACAAACCACTACAATGATTTTATTCTAGTTTCATGTTCAGTGTGGTCATTGATTGCCTTTTCTATAGGAATAATATATTGTGAAATGATGAAATAATCTGAAACAATGATGGTCTCACGTCTCTTCCACCATTGTTGCCTATGTTATTTGTGCTTCTTGGTGATATGTATCCCAATTCTCCTGCTACTCTGAAACAGATAAAATAAGTATAAATGAAAAAGAAGTGAATTAAATGTATTTACAGCACATGCCCTTATGCAAGTGGTTTACTCAGCTTACCCTTTTAACATTGCTACATAAGCCTGAAATAATGCTAAGAAGCTTTGCTCAATGACTCAAGCTTAACCCTGTCTGTTATTTCAAATGCAGCCCTCTGCATGTGCTTAAACCACCACGTTTAATTTTCTTAGCTCCCTGCCACTGGCATGTAGTAGCTGACACTCAGAAAGATGCATGTGTGGGCCTGCCTATGGCTGTGGTTTGGATTTAAGATGACTCTGAGTACCTTAGTCTAATGAAGTACACATATTTCATTATGGCAGTTTGTGTCGGAAATACTGCAGGTCATAATATTCTGAAAAGGAATGTTAATTTTCTAATGCAACAGGCGAGTAAATAAAAGTTAGCCTAAGTCTGTAGGCATGCTCAGAGGGGCTTATACTCTCCCACACTAATAAAGGAGTGCATCATTGTGAGAAATGAATGATTTTATTGCATGGGAAACATTTAATATAGATGGTTATCTATTAGCACACATGGCGGCAGAAAAGATTAATAATTTGAACAGGGTCAACATGCTCAGAATATGGTAAAAGCACGTGCCAAAGGAAAAGCTTATATCTGATTCTTTTTAATACAGCAAGGTAGATTACACATAATGGGACTTTGGGAAGTACGCCAGTTAGGAGAGTTTTAAATGTAGCTCATATTTTAGTAATGAGAGTGTAATTAAATGCACCCTTCTTAATGAAGGTACGAGTGTATCTTGCATTATTAATCTATAGCACTGGAGTAACGGCTGTAGAATGCTGATGCACAATCGAATGCGACTCACTAATTGCAACCCTGAAGGAAGAAGCGCGTTACTGTTTTTTTCAAAAGTAGAGGACGTGACACCCATGAGCTACTGTGAAGACACTAATGTAGATTTATTATAATCTGCATCCATTCTCCTAATTTCCTTTCATGGAAACAAATCACAGCCAAGCTTATTTCATGTTACGTTAATTAAGCATACTGCACAGCAGACTTCAGCATGGTCTACCATTACAGCACTTCATTATGAGTATTTAGGACAAGGTGAAATCATTCTGAACAGGCTAGATTTTGGAACATATTAAGAGAAAAAGCATATTTGTGTGGTATGGTATTGCTGAAGTCTGTGAAGTCACAAACAAAGCACACAAACACACACACCACATACACTTGCATGTGCCTATATCTAGATACACACACACACACACATACACACACACACACACACACACACACACACACACACACACACACACACACACACACACACACACACACACACACACACATTTAATTTATTTGTAGAATAAAATAAATAAGCACACACACACACAAATGCACATACATGCACACTTAAATGCATTTAGATTGCATAGATAAATTAAACAGTTCAGAATGCTGACACCTAGAAGGGCAGTATCAGAATTTAGACCGGTCTGAATGCAGACATAAAAATGTAGACAGTTGAGAATGTAAGCAGAGGTAAGAATGTGTTTGTGTGAGTGTTGGTGGGTTTAAGGTAGGAGTAAGGTTTAGGTAAGGGGATAGCTATACTGTTGTATGTGTTTTTGGTGCATGTGCCTGTATCTGAGCCTGTCAAGGTGATACTGTTATGGAAAGGGCTTTGCTTAGGTAGGGCGCTGGATTAGGATCAGGGAGAGAGGTTAGGTAATGCTCTGTGTCGTGAGTGTTTGCATTTTGCGGTGTCTACATTTTTAATATCTATATCTATCTATCTATCTATCTATCTATCTATCTATCTATCTATCTATCTATCTATCTATATATGGGTCTACTTTGTTTCATTGAAAGCTCATTTCACTGAATTTCAATCATCTTGGCCAAATCACGGAAAACTCAAATTACTGAAAACTCATTTCACCGAATCTCATTTCACTGAAGTGCAGTACTGGCACTGTATCGAGTACTGTAAGGCAAGTAAAAGGTATATGCCCTTTTCCCCACTGTAGTGTGATCCTGGAGTTAGTATATATAGTTGGGGGGGCTTAGCTCCCCCCCCACCTCATTTGGTTTTATATTTCACCGAAGGCTTCAAAACAATGCATTTTAAACCACAGACATGTATACTTACAACACCAATTACTAACTATTTCAAGAAGACAATATAAACCTGAACTAAGTGGGAAGGCTACACCTCCCACCCCCCAATGTGGGGGGCTGTACCCCCACACCCCCCTAACTATATATACCAACTCCAGAATTGCACTACAATGCAATGTAATGTAAATTTTGCAATGTTCAGTTGCTGATGTAGTGATGATCAAAGCAATTTGATTACTAGATTATGGATGGCCTCACTTAACACAGATAGTCATAAATGGATACTGTGAAATGTATGAACCCAATATGAGTGACCTAATGTGCTTTGACTTCTCTTTTAGTAAGTTGTGACCAACCCTTATTTCACAGTCTGCAGACTTTCGCCTGCTGATGAATATCTCTGTCCCTAGCCCTCCTTATTACATGCTTCAGAATTTTGTAGAACTCTCCATACTTGGGTCGATTCGCTGTGACTATGCATTTTACGGATACTCATTAATCCAAGCAGTGAGTTTTGTATTTACATAGAAATGTTGCTTGGTGAATGTAATGAGATGATCCTTTATAGTACAATAGTCCATCAGAGAATGCTATGTCTGCCCTAATCAAATCCAGTCCCATATCCTGTGCTTATTCGCTACTTTGGAAGATCTATTCCTTCTTCAGAATGAAAACTGTATGTCACATATTTAGAAATGAATGCAAGGAATCCACAAAACCACTCTAAAGACAACTATTCATACATCCATCTGTGGGAAGTTATCAGGCTTTGTATGCAGATTCAAATAGTCATTTATGGTGTATATGTGTCATAATCTAGCCATTTAATCCATCCACTTAAAGTGGGCACAAAGTTACTTCAAAGACTGTGACATCAAACACTAATCCTTGAAACTCAAGTTGAAACTGAGTGCCTTCTCCATACAGCAGGTCAGCTTCTGGTACCTGGCTTTTTAGAGACCAGATGCACTGCTGCATTGACATACATGAAGAGAAGGGCCTCTGGACTATCATATGAAGAAAGAACAGACCATTACATGCATCTGTTATACAGAAGGAAAGTGATGGTGGCAGAGGACTTTCTGCAATCATTCCTAACCTTCTACGGTAAACTGTTCAGTACCATCTCTGACTACACTATCATTAGCTGAAAATCTTCAGCTCAAAACTGTAAACTCTGTTTGGTGAAGACCACATCTCCTTAGACAGAACTCTCTCTTTGGTTACCAAGGCAACAGTGGTAATTCACCCACAATTCTGCCTTCCCTTCTCAAAACGGTATAAATATGTATAATGAAGGCCTCAATAAATGGTTCTTGCCAGTATTTCTGTATGAAACCATCATCAGTGTGTTCCCTAAAACTAACTTGCTACACACTTTTCCATTTGGATTTCACCCCATATCTCAAATAAACTCTGAAATGAAAATCTTGTCTGAAATCTCAGCATCTGGGCTGAAATCCATTATGTTTACATTCAAGTCTATGTGTGAAGATGGCTGTGTATCCGGAAGGAATTATAATGTGCACTGCAGAAGATTAGCTGCATGCTGCTGAAGTAGGCTGGCGCCATGACATACTGCCTTGTCAAATGATCTTATCTTCAGTACTTTATTGAGTGTGAAAGTCTTGACATAAGATTTCCACAAATAGGTACACACCATCCAGGCTCATCTTTCAGGTAATCAGTTCTGAACTATAGCAGCCCTTTGAGGAAGGGGGTGGAAGAAGGATGTCATCTTTCTTACTAAATAATACCGAGCTTTTAATATTTTTGGATTAACCTGTGCAGAGATAATCCCAAAGATAGGTCCCATTCTAATACATAACCAGGTAATACATAAACACCATCCTTGCACATAATTGCTTTATATGTTTACTAACTTTATCTGAGAATATTCCATTTGTTGTGAACCACATGGCCCCTCTGTGAATACATCTGGTTTGAGCATGAATGAAGTGAAAGCATCCCTTTTAGTACACAATGATGCCTGTGTTTTTGATAATATTATACAGCCTCTGAGGAAATCCTGTAGAACATACCCAGGTATCAGACTCTGAAGCCTCGGCAAGAAATTATCCTTCTTAAATGCATTGTCATTCTGGAGGAAGATGGATGAACCTTTACTTGTCCTTACCAGGAGATATAGTTGCCCATAAGATGACAACTTTCTTATGAAATTTGCTTAATTGTTTCACATTCTGGTTTCAGCAACAACAACATGCATCCAAGCTTCCAACAAAACAATGTTTGCATACATCTGGATAAACAAATTCACATTTCCTCCCATGGGGCTTGAAGTAGATGCTACAAGACTAAATACCCCCTGTCCAGCACATGCTCCTGTTGACAAAAAAACTAAATAGACTCTGCTGTACACATAGGTTCAAAGGCTAGTACTAGGCTATCTTCCCTTACGGGCCACTTTAAGCCTAGCCAGTTATCCTGTTTGGTGCTTAAATTATCCTGTCTCATGTGTTCTTTAGATTCACCTTACCCATTCCATGATCTGTGTTTATATATCATTCTAGTGGTAATTACTAGGATTATACCATGACTATTCAGATGGGGTCCATGCATGGGATACATTTTTTAGGCACTGCATCTGTCCATTAGAGGCATTGGGGACAGTCCTGAATTAAACTTCTATTTCCCATCCATTAGTCCAAGACTCATTTGAATGTGAACAGGGATGAGTTTTGTTTTATGTGGATGGGGAAATCTGTTCCAAAGCAGTGGTATCTTCTGTGAGATATAATTGTCCTTCCAAACCATTCTGTTAATGTTTCAGAAGAGATTTAGATCCATAGACCAAATATTCCCGATGACACTTGACTGGCTGTTGTGAATAAGTTCATCAATTTTTGGTCAGAGGATAACTTGCATGCCAGACACAGGTCACCTCTTAGCAGTCAGTAGAATGCAGAGTATAGTGATAGGGCTTTGAGTCGATCCATGTAGGCCATGGTGTTTAATCCCTGCATCTTCTTTTAAAGTATTTCTGTGGGTGTTCCTGTTGCACATACCTGGACAGATACATGCCAAAAGGGACATTGTACTTCAACGATTGGCCTAATGAGGGTCAAGTAATGGGGGACAAAGTACAGTTTTGTACCTACCATAAATGTAGATGTTCGAGGATCCACATTGCTGCAGTCCTTACTATTGGGGTAGTCCGCTGTCCAGTCGGCCCGAATACCAGAGTATATGGCTGACGTCGGTCAGGGCGCATTAGACTGACGTCAGTACGTCAGGGTACTAATGCGCATGACCGACGTCATATCCTCAGTCTTTTCTTGCCCCAGATGTCAGAAGACCCTAAAAAGACAAGGCCCAAAATACCTGCACCAAAAATATGTACAATATATACAAAATATATACAAAAATATCAGCATATAACCTCACCTACACAACCACCCCTAAACACAGAGGGGAGGAGGGAGGGTAAATTGGACTGCAGCAATGTGGATCCTCGAACATCTACATTTATGGTAGGTACAAAACTGTACTATGTTCTTCGTTCCACATTGCTGCAGTCCTTACTATTGGGTAGAATCCCAAAGCAGAGGTAAGGAGGCTGGCAAATCATAAGGAAGTAGGAGCTGACAACATGCCTTGCAAAACAGCTGTGGCAAAACCAGCCCTAGACTTAGAGTAGATAGGAAGGTGATAATGCTTAGAGAAAGTATGCACTGAACTCCAAGTAGCTGCCTCCAAAATATCCTTAGTTGCCACCCCTTAGAAATGCTGTTGAAGTGGCAGTAGCCCTAGTGGAATGAGGCCTAATCCCAGCTGGAATCTCCTTGCCATGATGGGAATAACAAAATGCAATGCAAAACCCAATCCACCTAGAAATAGTTTGTTTTGACACAGGCTTGCCCTGCGAGCTCAAAGCAAAAGAAACAAACAACTGCTGAGACTGCCTAAAATCCTTAGTCCTGCTTAAATAATAACGCAATTGCCTGTGTACATCTAAAGTGTGCAAAATCTTTTCCCCTTTATTTTGGGGTCTGCATAAAAAGTAGGCAAATGAATAGTTTGGTTTAAAGCCACACTAGAAACCACCTTAGGCATAAAGGAAGGATTAGTGCGTAATGATACCCTATCCTTATGGAAAATCAAAAGGGCTCTACTGCCATAAGGGCCTGCAACTCAGACACCCTTCTTGCAGAAGTAATAGCCAACAGAAAAGCAGTCTTCCATGACAAGTATTTCAATTCAGCAGTAGCCGCAGGCTCAAAAGGTTGTAGAGTAAGTTTTCCAACACAAAATTGAGATCCCAAGCAGGAGTAGGAGCTCTCATTGGGGGTCTTATATTCTTTGCCCCTCTAAGAAACTGCTTGAACAAAGGATGCGAAAACAATGGTGGGTCACAATCATAGTGAGCTGAAATTGCTGCAGCATGAATCTTAATGGAAGAGAAGGACAAACCTTTGTCCAATAACTCAGTAAGATATTGAAGAGCCACACTCAAATTAGGCTCAGAAATCTCCAAATTCTTTGCTGTACTCCAAAACAAAAATCTCTTCCATTTTTCTGCGTACACTTTCCTTGTACTAGGTCTTCTAGCCTCCATAATCACATTTAAAACTTGTTGAGGAAGTTGAGACCTGCTGTGTTTCAACACAGAATATGCCAGGCTGTTAGATGAAGAGAGTGAAGCTTGACATTGAGCAGATGACCGTCCTTCTGAGATAACAGATGAGGAATCAAAGGTAAAGGCCATGGAGGCTTCCTTACCAGACTCCTTAGTAGTGGGTACCAGTGTTGCGAGGCCAATCTGGAGCTATCAAAATCATCCTTGGCTTGTCTTGTCTGACTTTTAATAGCACCTTTGGAAGAAGAGGCAGAGGTGGAAAGGCATACACATGAAGGTTTTTCCAACTGAAAGACAGAGCATCCACTTTCCAAGCTGTGTGATGAAACCCCTTTGTGCAAAACTTTGGCAGCTGGTGGTTTAGTGGAGAAGCGAACAGATCTATGTCTGGAGTTCCCCATGACACTGTCAATTTCTGAAATACATGAAGATCCAGTTTCCACTCGTGGGGATCCATGATTTGTCTGCTTAACACATCTGCTAAGAAGTTCTGTGCTCCCGGCAGAAACCTTGCCTGAAGAGTTAGTTGCAATCTTAGCGCAGTCTCCCATAAGATCATTGCTTGCCTGCATAGTGGATAAGAATGTGTTCCCCCTTGCTTGTTGATGTACCACATGACAGTTGTGTTGTCTGTTAGAATCAACACCTGCCCTGGAAGAAGTAACTCCTTGAAAGCCATTAATGCAAACTGGACTGCTAACATCTCCTTCATGTTGATATGTAGATGCTGTAGTCTGGCAGGCCACTTGTCTTGTATCCACTTTCCATTTAGATGAGCTCCCCAAGCAATGTCCGAGGCATCTGTCGTTAAAATCTGACTCGCCTCTGGCCGGGTCACAGAGAGTCCCTTGTTTAGGTGACATTCCTGAGCCCACCACAAAAATTCTTTTTGAAGGCAAGGTATTATTTGAATGACAGTGTCCAAATCCTGGCAGTGCTGTGTCCATACATTTTGAGATACCATTGTAGCTTCCTCATATGCAGTTTGGCATTGGGAAGCACCAGAATACAAGATGCCATGAACCCTAATGCTTGAAGGACTGTCCTTGCAGTCAGCACGGACTGATGAGATAGTTGATGGAAGTAAAGTGATAGACTCTTTTGTTTGTCTGGGGTTAAAAAGGCCATCTGGGCTGCTGTATTCAGTCTCACACCCAGAAAGCACATGTCTTGAGAGGGTACTAGACTGGACTTTATTTCGTTCACAGAATACCCTAGGCATCTTAGCACTGCTATAACATATTCCAGATGCTGTAGAAGGTCTTCCTTTTCTTGAGCCAGAATCAGGCAGTCGTCCAAGTAAGGATAGATTTGAATTCCTTTTAGCCTGAAGTAAGCTATCACTGGAGCCAGAACCTTTGTGAATACTCTGGGCAGTAGATAAGCCAAAGGGCAATGCAGAGAACTGATAATGAGAATTTCCAGCTTGAAAGCAGATACTTCCTGCAACTTAGTCTTATAGGCACATGAAGGTAAGCTTCCTTGAGATCTAACGTTACCATCCAGTGATCTTTGCCCAGCAGAGGTAAAAGCTGTTGTAACGTCAACATCTTGAACTTGGGAATGTCCAGATAAGTGTTGAGGATAGATAAATCCAAAATTGGTCTCCACGTGTTCCCCTTCTTTGGTACTAGGAACAGGCGAGAATAAAATCCTAGGCCCCTTTCTGATACAGGGACTGGCTGAATGGCCCCTATTTGGAGTAACAGAGAAATTTGCTTGTGAGCCTCTTTCCTTTGTGGAGGCGGAACATCTGGCATGCCTTTGAAAGGGGGCAATGTATGGAAATAAAACCTGTAACCGTGGTGAATGATATCCAACACCCATCTGTCTTGAGTAATTAAATCCCAATTTCCTTTGAAAAGAGACAGTCTTCCTCCCAAAGGAGCTGCCAGACGAGAATCTACTGGCAGCTGTAAAGCAGGTCATTGGGTCTGTTTACGAAAGGACTGACCCCTACCCTCACCAGAAGTCTGAGCAGGTGAACTCCCTGTTCTAGGCCTAAAAGAACCTTGAGCTCTGCCCCTACCACGTCTAGACCTACCCCTAGACTGGGAATCATAAGCAGGATATGTCCATCCCTTAGTAGGCCAATTTCTACTAAACTTGGTGGCTGCACCTGCAAAAATCTTTAACAGTTTGCATAGACTTAGCTTTGTCCTCCATTTTCTTTAAAACTGCTTCCACAGGTGAACCAAACAACACATCAGACTGTAAAGGAGCATCCAAAATCCTTGTCTTAACATGCTCAGCTAAATTCTGATCCCTCAACCAGGCATGCCTGCGAAGAACAGAACTAGTGGCAGCCACCCTCGAGGAGGCCTGTACAGCATCAAAACCACATTGCAAAGAATGCTTACCCACTTGTTCAGACACATGAACTAAATCCAGCAACTCTTTACACTCAATACCTTCCGCCAAAGCATCCACCTTAGATTTCAGTTGTGAAAGGAGATAATTTTGATATTTAAGCATGTGAAACTGACAATTCAACGCCCTCATGGCTAAAGTGGAAGAAGTATACACTTTCTTTCCCCATCTATCCAAAGCCCTTGCCTCTTTATCAGTGGGAACAGGGTTTTAACCACAGAGGCCTTAACACCTTTAGGTCCCTGAGAAACAGTTTCGGGTCTGCCCTAGGACTCTTAAAAGATACTTATGAGCTTCAGGCACCCTATAGTACCTATCAGGTTTAACAGGAGCAGGAGGCAAAGAATCAGGGTTCAGGGAAGCCTCTGCAAAACATCTTCCACCACATTCAACACAGGAGGTATAGCTAAGGGCCTATGCTGGGGCAAAACAAGAATTCCCTAAGCCTTTTCCTGGAATCAGAGTAATCCTGGCCTTCCCATTTAAAGTGCTCCCTCATGGAATGCAGAGTCTCTGAAAATGAGAAATCCTCAGGAGGAGAAGCTGTAGGAGTGGAATCATCCACATCAGAATCAGAATAAGGAGGATACTCCTGCAAATCTTCCGCAGAAGACTCAGAAGCCTCTGAACACTGTTCAAAACCATCAAACTCGGTTCCACCCTAGGCCTCTTATCAGGAGGGGGCATAGAACCTCTAATCATAGTAATCAAATCTTCTGCCATTTTAAGCATATGTTTCTTAGGCACAGAACCTGAAATGCTAGGAGAAGCCCCACTGAAGCTGAACTTGGCCTACCTCTCAAAGAAGCTTTGGCAACAGAAGGAGAGGCTCTAACTACCTTGGGAAGAGAGGGAAGAACAGTTACCTGAGAAGCCCCCTCAGCCTGGCCTACCTCCTGAGAAGGCACATCCTGTAACAGTAAAGTCTCTGCCTGAGACTCCAAAGAAACTCCTGGCAAAACCTCTGGCTCCACTGAGCCTTCTAAAGAACCGGCGTCCGGGACTGCAGGTTCATCAACCCTAGGCTTCGCTGTTTTGTTCTTGCGCTTCTTGGGAAGCGGGCGTCGGAGCATCCGGCGGCATTTTATAATTACAACGCTTCCCAAACACTAACCTAGCACAGTCTAACCGTCTCTTAATAGTGCGTTTGTTAAACCTAGCACAAGAGCGGCATCCAACAACGTCGTGCTCAGGCCCTAAACAAGGTATACACAAGGTATGGTAATCCCTATGAGGTATCTGTTTCCCACAAGAAATACAGTTATTCACTTTTTCTGACATCCGGTTAAATACTGAGGCAAGAAAAAACCAAAATGTTCTAGCGGGTACTTAGCCAACTCTGATTCGGTCTGAAACTCCGGCTTCGGAAATATTTCAGAACGCCAACCTGCACTCGCAAAACTGCTTCTGCATCGGACCATGCGGCAAAAAAGACTGAGGATATGACGTCGGTCATGCGCATTAGTACCCTGACGTACTGACGTCAGTCTAATGCGCCCTGACCGACGTCAGCCATATACTCTGGTATTCGGGCCGACTGGACAGCGGACTACCCCAATAGTAAGGACTGCAGCAATGTGGAACGAAGAACATCAACATCTCTGGACTTAAAAATAATCCCTTCATTTATGAGAAGAAGTGGGAGACAGAAAAGACTGACCAGGCTAAGAAGGACTACTGGTTGGCTAACAAAGAAGCTAAGAAAGAAGTTGCAACAGCAAAGAACAGGGCATCAAAGGCACCATGCCAACTTCTGGAAAGTGACTCAGTAAGGGGCACAAAGAACTATAACAGGTTGCAAGGCAAAGACAGAAAGATAAAGAAGATAGTCAGACACCCTTCATAAGGGATGCCAGCAACAACCTCCTCACCAGCCCAGAGGACATCAAAGGCAGATGGAAGGAGTATTACCAGCAGCTTCTCAAGGAAGAAAACCTCACAGAAGCTGTACTACGCCAGAAACAGCCTACAATGAGAGAAGAAGAGGAGCCCACCCTAGAAGAAGTAAGAATAGCACTAAGGAAGATTAAGTCAGGGAAAGCAGCAGGCTCAGATGAGGTCACAGCAGATATGATAAAGATGCTGAGTGAGATAGGGGAGAAATGGCTCCTGAGGGCACTAATAGCAGTGTGGAGAGGAAGGTGTATCCCAGATGACTGGAGAATAAGCATACTTCTGCCAGTGTACAAGAACAAAGGGGACATCCACAACTGTGGGCAGTACAGAGGAATTGAACTCCTGTAACATTGCACGAAAGTTGTAGAGAGTGATTGATAAACAGATACGCAGAGTAGTAGAATGTAAGATGGGAGATGAGCAGTTTGGCTTCAGATCAGGATGCAGCACAATTGATCCAATATTTGCATTGAGACAGATAGTTGAGAAGAAACTAGAGATGAGGAGAGAGTCCAACTGGGCATTCCTAGACTTGGAGAAAGCATATGACAAGGTCCCAAGAAAGCTGATCTGGGCAGTACTGTGGTGGTCTGAAGTCCCAGAAACATTGGCAGAATTAGTACAGGCTATGTACAAGGACCCAATGATTCAAGTATGAACAGCCTTCGGTCTCACAGAGGGGTTCCCACTGGGTGTGGGTGTACATCAGGGTTCAGTTCTGAGCCCACTGCTGTTCATACTGGTGATGGACTACATTAGCAAACAGGTTGGAAGGGACGGATCAACAAAACTGCTGTATAGAAATGATGTGGCAGTACAGGCAGACTCTGAGCTAGAACGTCAGCAAAGGATAGGGGAATGGAATGCAAATCTGAAGACACATGGGATGAAACTAAGCACAGATAAGATGGTGGTAATGGCAGCAAATTGGGGAATTCAGAAGAAGCTGAGAATAGAGATAGAAGGGAAGATAGTGGAACAGGTAAACAGCTTTAAGTGTCTGGGAAGAATAGTTGAGGAGAAGGTTAGGCTGAATGAAGAGGTCAAAGCTAGAATCAGACGGGCTGCAGCCAACTGACATAGAGTGTCAGGGATAGTCTATGACAGAAGAATGCCAAAGAAGCTGAAAAGTAAGCTGTACAAGACAGTGGTACAACCAGTACTACTGTATGGTACAGACACCTGGGTAGTAAAGGCAGAACAGTTGAAGAAGCTAGAGATGATGGAAATGAAGTGCCTGAGATGGGTGGTAGGATGCAAACTGTGGGACAGATGAAGAAATGAGGACATAAGAGCAGAAGCCAAAGTAGCTCCAATTGCAGAAAAGATCAAAGAGAACAGATTACAGTGTTTTGGACACATGTGCAGAAAAGCAGAAGACAATCTGGTGAGGAAGATTTGGGACAGACAGGAAGAAGGTAAGAGGAAGTGAGGACATCCAGCAAAGAAGATCTGTGACAGTCAGGCATGAGTGTTGAAGAAGGCAGGAGTGTGGCACTGAATCGAGAGAGTTGGCGACAGTTAAAACGATACCCCGACCCCATGTAGAAAAATGGGAAAAAGGGGGTTGATGCTGATGATGATGATGATTATGAGATGAGCAATATGGAAGGACGTTCTTACCACAGTGAATACATGTTGGCTTAAGTAAGGTTACTGTCTACATAAGTTTCCCTAACTCCTAGGTCAACTCTTAGGGGTGTACTATCAATGTGGGAGTTCCTCAGGGTGGTCGACTTTGCAAAGGAGATGATAACATATTTTCTGGTGTTTAACAGTTGATCATGAGCCTGACACCAGTTATTTGTATGGTACAAACCATCCTGTAGTACATGTTCATGGAACAACAATTCTTCTCATGCATTACTGCAGTGCAGATGATAGTCATTTCTATTTGAAAATATGAATGAAATACAGTCATGTCAATTGAAAACAGAAAAGCTGCTTACAAATAAATATATTTTCCAAGAGACACAGAGGCTTAATACTATATACTTCAACTTGGACATGATCATTACCAACATGGGAAATTGATGCTCCACACCAGTGGTCACTCCCTCATTAGTTATGTCTGACCATAAGCTTATCACCTTTGACATCCACATCCCACCCCCACCTCCCAGTAAGGAAGCATCTGTAAAAAACTTCTCCAAGGCCAACTTCATGCTACTCACTTCAGAAGTGACAAACCTCATGACATCCATGCAGACAGGAACTGAAAGTTCGACTGCCGAATCCTACACTAAAGCACTGTATGACCACATCCACTTGTGCATGAATCGTGCCATCCCAAATAGAACCAAGACGCTCTGCCCCCAAAAAAGGAAGCCAATCTGGTGGTCCCCTGTCATAAACAAACTATACAACAGAAAGAAGAAACCTTTGCAGAAAAGAGGAAAATCCCAGGATGCAAAAAGCTCCCTTACCAGCCTCAGTAAGAAGCTGAGATCCTGTATATCCCCACATATTAAAACTTGAAAAGAGACCACAACTCTGTCTCTTGTGAGTCAGGCAGAAATAACTTTTCCCACCCTCACACCCAGTTACTGTTGTGTTCTTAAACACCACTGTCTTTCTAGTTGCCTGCCCCTTATGTTAATTTGACCATATATCTCATTTCCTCTCTGCTTTCACTGGCTTGTGTGAGTAAGTGCAAAATTATCATTTTGTGAAATCACTCCCCTTCAACTATTTAAATGTATTGGCCTTTCTACTGTGTTCCGTAGTACCAGGATACAAAAGTGACCACCCCCTTTCAGTCTATCTTGCTGTTTTAAAAATAGTGACTCTCCTCTAATACTTAACTTTTTAGACAGGTAAAAACTTAAGTTACCTACTTTCACATCTAATTCCTGTAGTGCACACTGCAGTGTTTAGGATAATTTTTTTTCATATTACTTTTAAGCATCTATTGCAAGACCACCAGTTGCTGGAGAGTCCACATTCTGCCTCTCAATAGTCATCTTGGGATTACTGTTTCTGTTTTCTCCTGGTGAGAGAAGGAGTGCAGTTAAATTATTTCCTGGAGACTGCTGATCACCAGAAAGCTTAATAACTGCTTTATAGGTGACAGCTTGGAATCTGTGCTTATATTCTGATCCTGGTGAGAGTAGGAGCAGAGTGCATTGATTCCTGACTCTTTCTGGTCGGAATCCCTGTGACTAGCACTTACTCTAAATCCTGCTGGAAAGCACTAGGAAGCCTTAAATTGATACAAGCACTCAACTCTCCTTGTTAATAAGGAGAAATTAATTGTAGGCACTAAACAGCCTATAATTGCAAAGTACCCTGCCAAGGTAAGGGAAAACAGGTCTTGTACTTTACAAAAAAAAAAACCTAATCAGGCATCTCCAAGGGTCAGCTTCCCGTGATTTTTCCTGCCCACCTGGTGAATCTGGGAAATGCAGCAATTGTCTCATGTACACAGACAACCCTCTCCTCCTAGCACCCAACACTACAACCTGTGAGAGATGCACTTACATAGCCAAACTGGAAGCAAAGCTCTCTCCAGCTAAGATTGTGCTAGACAATCAAGAACAGAAGGTTAACACCCACACTACACCTCAGGCAACACATAGCCCTTCAAAACCCTCACTACCAACACCCACACATAGCAACACTAAACTCACATATGCAGAGGCCCTTAACATTAACATGCCCAAGCAACAAGGACCTCTGAAGCTGAAACACAAACAAACACCAATCACAACCAAAGTATCACATAGCTCACAACACCAGTGCGCCACACAACAACAGCCCCTAAGGCAAGACAACATACCCAACACTTTAGTCATAGGTGACTCTATAGTCAGGCACACTGATGTCCCACTCACCAGGCTGAACAAGGAGAAAATTACAGTCAGCTGCCTGTCGGGTGCCAGGATCCACCACATAATGCATGGACTCAAGACACTACACAACAAGTACAAATACAACTCTATCATTGTCCATGTTGAAGTGAATGACTTGAGACGTACCTCCCTTGACTACATGAAAAGAGACATGGAAGTGCCCTTGGATCATGTGGCCCAGGCAGGTATGACCTTAGCCCTGAATAGCATCCTGCCTTTGCTCAGAATGATACCACAGTATAAGGACAAGATGATTGACTTCAACAATTGGCTAAGCTTCTAGTGTCATTCAAAGGGTTCCAGTATCTGTCTGCCTGGGACGACATTATTGACAAACCACAATGCTTTGCCAGAGATGGTCTGCACCTGTCACCCCCTGGGATTCAGGTTACTGGCTAAGGCTCTTGCCACCCCTATAGTGACTTTTTTAGGCAAGGTTCAAAGGACAAAACCACCACCGATACAACCAAACCCCCTAATACTGGGTGATTTCAACTACCCTACCATTAACTGGGAAAACTACTCGGGTACCAATACCTTTTCCCAGCAGTTCTTGGAATTCATAAATCCCAACACCCTGGATCAACTAATCCATTGTCTCACCAGGGGGTCCAATATCTTAGACCTGGTCATTACCAACATGGGAGATAAATGCTCCACACAAGTGGTCACCCCCTCATTGGTCAGGTCTTACCTTAAGCAAATCACCCTTGATATCCACATCCCAAGCCCATCCCCCTGTAAGGAAACCTCCATAAAAAACTTCTCCAAAGCCAACTTTATGCTACTTAAGTCAGAAATGACAAACTTCATGACACCCATGCAGATGGGAGCTGAAAGCTCGACTGCCAAATCCTACACTAAGGCACTGTACGAGCACATCAACTCATGCACGAATTGTGCCATCCCAAATAGAACCAAGATGCTCTCCTCCAAAAAAAGGAAGCTGATCTGGTGGTCCCCTGCCATAAACAAATGATACAACAGAAGGAAGAAACTGTTGTAGAAAAGAGGAAAATCCCAGGATGCAAAATACTTCCTTACCAGCCTCAGTAAGAAGCTGAAATCCCTCATAAAATCCTCCAGAGCTAGTTATGAAAATAAAATTGCCAAAGATTCCAAAGACAACCACAAGGCATTCTATAGTTATGTCAAGAATCTAAATGGTAATGCTCAGATCTGCTCTGAGCTACAACAGAATGGCATTAAATATACTGATCCCAAGGATATTGCCAATATCCTGGCAGATTAATTTAGTGCCAACTTCACCCCGTAAAGGGCCCATCTCAGTACCAAAAGATTGCTAAATTCTGGTAATCATGGCCACACAGGTAGAAACCTCACTCTAGAAAGTTAAGAATACAGCATCCATGGGACCAGATGACATCCTGGGCTGTGTACTACATGAACTACAAAATGAACTGTCACCTCACCTAAGTGTCATGTTTAATCATAGCCTCACCTCAGGCTTCATGCCCACTGAGTGGCGCACAGCTACAGTTATCCCACTCCACAAGGGGGGATCCACCTTGGATTCTGGGAACTACTGACCCATCAGTCTGACGAGACTGATCTGCAAGGGCATGGAACACATTATCATGGAACTTATAAACAAAGACATTGGCAACCTTCAAACAATGGACCCCACCCAGTTTGGGTTTGTGAAGGGCCGATCATGTCTCCTGAACCTAATTGACTTCTTTGAATCAGTCTCCAGAGCTGTGGACATTGCCAAGGCCTTCAACACCATCCCCCACTCTGGAATCATAGATAAACTTACTAAGCTGGGCATAAATCCCTACGACACTCAATGGATTGCCAACGGGCTTACTGACAGAACCCAGACTGTAAAAGTAGCTGACTCCAAATCCAGCTCCAGATAAGTGACAAGTGGAGTACCTCAGGGGTTCAGTCCTGGGACCTCTCTTGTTTGGCATCTTCTTCTCTAAAGTACCGGCCAACACTAAGGGACTCTGGCTAACAAAGTTTGCAGATGACTGCAAACTGGGAGCCATTATTGAATCCCCAAATGATGTGGATATTCTACAAAAGGGCCTTACAGAAACAGATGCTTGGTGCCAGAGCCATGGGCTCAAGCTTAATGCCAAGAAATGTATAGTTATCACCTTTGGGAAAAAACATGTACCTATGAATTACCACATAGGTGGCAGTACACTAAACACCGAAAGTGTGATGAGAGACTTAGGGACACAGGTGGACAGTGGTCTCACCTTCGATAACCACATTGCCACAATAGTCAGGAAATCCTTTTATGTGGCACACCTCATCACCAAGGGATTTTCATCCAGAAAAAAGGTGGTCATTGTCCCACTGTACTGATCCCTCATTAGACCCATTATAGAGTACAATGCCCTATTTGGTATGTACCTCACAAGACATCTGCAACAACTGGAAAGGCCGCAGAAACACTCCACTAAAAGAATCACAGGCCTAAAGCAGATGCCCTATGCTGACCATCTAAAAAAACTCCAGCTATACTCTGTGGCATATCGTCTACTCAGAGGCGATCTCTGCTTAACATACAAGGCCATGTCAAACCCTGAGCTGTTGGACATGCTCCATTTAATGAAATCCCTCAGAGCCACACGCTCCAGGGACCTAAACCTTGTCATCACAATGAACAAAATATACCGGTGGGATAGGTTCCAGACCTAGAGACTCCCCATACTCTGAAATAGACTGCCTATACATGTCAAGGAGAGTGCCTCCTTGGTCTTCTTCAAAAGGAACCTTGACGATTGGATGGGAAATAGGAAATTCACCCCGGGATCACGTCAGTAGTCCTGTTAGACAGGGGTCCAGGGAATTAAATACTGTGGGAAGAAATATCGAGGGAATTGTTATGGCTAGGCTTGTATAGGCCCTTGGGCTGATAGCCTAGTACCAACCTATGAACCTATGAACCGTAACAAGTACAACTATGCAAAATCTGAAGGCAATGCTACTCAATGCTAGAAGTCTAAACATTAAAATGCAGTCTATCAAGGCACTCCTAAAAATGGAGAACATTGATATCTGTGCAGTAACTGAGACCTGGTTCAAGGCTCCAGAGAGCACCCCTGCAATACCAGGCTACAACAATTACAACACTTTTTGTCCACCAAACCATAAACAAAACACAAAAGGTGGAGGAGTGTCCATATTCACCAAGGATATTCACACCTCCAGGCTAGTTGCCCAACACAATGCATCTGAAATTCTCCAGGTGCAAATAACACTAGGTAAGACTGCAATCCAAACTGTAGCTTGACACAGATTCCCCACCATGCCCCAAGATTCTCACTACACCTTTCTAAACATACTGGAAAATATTAAGATACAACCAAACATCCTAATACTGGGTGATTTCAACTACCCTGCCATTAACTGGGAAAACTACTCGCACCAACACCTTTGCCCAACGGTTCTTGGAATTCATAAATTCCTATGCCCTGGATCAACTTTTTCCATTGTCCCACCAGGGGCTGCAATATCCTGGACATGGTCATTACCAACATGGGAAATTGATGCTCCACACCAGTGATCACCTCCTCGTTAGTTAGGTCTGACCATAAGCTAATCACCTTTGACATCCACATCCCACCCCCACCCCTCAGTAAGGAAACATCCATAAAAAACTCCTCCAAGGCCAACTTCATGCTACTCAAGTCAGAAGTGACAACTTCATGACATCCATGCAGACGGGAACTGAAAGTTCGACTGCCGAATCCTGCACTAAAACACTGTACAAGCACATCCACTCATGCATGAATAGTGCCATCCCAAATAGAACCAGGACACTTTCCTCCAAAAAAAGGAAGCTAATCTGGTGGTCCCCTGTCACAAACAAACTATACAACAGAAGGAAGAAACTCTTGCAGAACAGAGGAAAATCCCAGGATGCAAAAAACTTCCTTACCAGCCTCGGTAAGAAGCTGAGATCCCTCATAAAATCCTCCAAAGCTAGTTACGAAAATAAAATTGCCAAAGATTCCAAAGACAAGCACAAGGCATTCTATAGCTATGTCAAGAATCTAAATGGCAATGCTCATATCTGCTCTGAGCTACAACAGAATGGCATTAAATATACTGATCCCAAGGATATTGCAAATATCCTGGCAGATCGAGTCAGTGGCCCATCTCAGTACAGACAGATTACCAAATTCCGGTAATCACAGCCACACAGGTAAAAAACGTATTCTCCAAAGCTAAGAATACAGCATCCAAGGAACCAGATGACATTTTGGGCTGTGTACTACATGGACTACAAAATCCCACTCCACAAGGGGGCATCTACCTTGGATCCTGGGAACTACCTTCCCATCAGTCTGACAAGCCTGGTCTGAAAGGCCATGGAATGTATTATCATTGAACTTATAAACAAAGACATTGGCAGCCTTCAAACACTGGACCCTACCCAGTTTGAGTTCGTGAAGGGCTGATCGTGTCTCCTGAACCTGATTGACTTTTTTGAATCAGTCTCCACAGACGTGGATGAGGGTAAGGCAGTCCACACAGCCTATCTGGACCTCGCCAATGCCTTTGACACCATCCCCCACTCTGGAATCATAGATAAACTTACTAAGCTGGGCATAACTCCCTACATCACTCGATGGGTTGCCAACTGGCTTACTGACAGAACCCAGACTGTAAAAGTAGCCGACTCCAAATCTATCTCCAGACAAGTGACAAGTGGAGTACCTCAGGGTTCAGTCCTGGGACCGCTCTTGTTTGGTATCTACTTCTCTGAATTACAGGCCAAAACTGAGGGACACTGGCTAACAAAGTTCACAGATGACTGCAAACTGGGAGCCATTATTGAATCCACAAATGATGTGGATATTCTATAAAAGGGTCTTACAGAAACATGCTTGGTGCCAGAGCCATGGGCTCAAGCTTAATGCCAAGAAATGTATAGTTATCCCCTTTGGGAAAAAACATGTACCCATGAATTACCACATAGGTGGCAGTACACTAAACGCTGAAAGTGTGATAAGAGACTTAGGAACACAGGTGGACAGTGGTCTCATCTTTGATAACCACATTGCCACAACAGTCAGGAAATCCTTCTATGTGGCACACCTCATCACTAAGGGCTTTTCATTCAGAAAGAAGGAGGTCATCGTCCTACTGTACTCATCCCTGATTAGACCCATTATAGAGTACAGTGCACTATTTGGTATGTACCTCACAAGACATCTGCAACAACTGGAAAGGCCGCAGAAACACCTCACTAAAAGAATCACAGGCCTAAAGCAGATGCCCTATGCTCACAGACTAAAAGAACTCCAGCTATACTCTGTCGCATATCGCCTACTCAGAAGCGATCTCTGCTTAACATACAAGGCCATGTCAAACCCAGAGCTGTAGGATGTGCTACACTTAAAGAAATCCCAATCCATCAGAGCCACATGCTCCAGGGACCTAAACCTTGTCATCACAATGAACAAAACATGCTGGAGGGATAGGTTCCTGACCCAGAGACTCCCCATACTCTGGAATAGACTGCCCATACATGTCAAGCAGAGCGCCTCCTTGTCCCGCTTCAAAAAGAATCTTGACAACTGGATGGGAGATAGGAAATTTACCCCGGGGATTACGTCAGTCATCCTGCTAGACAGGGACCCAGGGAAGTAAATATTGTGGGAAGAAATAGCTAAAGAATTGCTATGGCTAGGCTTGTATATGCCCTAGGGCTGATAGCCTAGTACCAAGCTATGAACCTATATCAGGTATAGCATGTGGGGCAGGGTATGAATGACATTATAACACCACATATGAGGTATAGTGGATGGGGCAGGGTATGAATGACATTATAACACCACATATCAGGTATAGTGGGTGGGGTAGTGTATGAATGACATTATAACATCACATATCAGGTATAGCAGGTGGAGCAGGGGTATAAAATGAAAAAGCCCTATAGCCATGAGAATAACTCTGCACCTTGATGTGTCAGTCTCCTGTGAGGTATTGGGAAAAAATATCATATTAGGTACAGTGTGTCAGGATTAACTCTCAGCATTCAAGATCAGGGAGAATTACCAGTGGCAGCCAAGTGATTGCTTCGCTGGGCAAAACATTCAGAAAAAAAAAACTTTAAAGGGCAAAGAATTTTTACATAGAAAACCACAGTGCTTTCTTCCTGAATGCACCTTTAATACACAGGACACCAAATCCCAAACATGCATACAGTAACATGCAGCTGAGTGCATGTGGTAAATAAGGTGACTGTCTGCAGTTTAAGGCTTCTTCATTAAGTAGTATGCAGAACAGAATATGTACACAGGATTTACGCAGGATGTGAGTGTGTGATTCAGGGTTATAATTAATATGAGGTCAATATCTTACTGCATTTAAGCATCAGAAAAAAAACACACTAAAATAGCCATGGCTAGTTTTACTTTGGGGCCCAGAAAATGAAATTGATAAACTATGCATTTATTTCAACGTAAGTATGGTCAAGTGAGAAATAGGTATGTTCTTTCATGTTATCATCATTTTTGTGTAGGAGTTTAAAGTTTATTGTTATCTTTTTTATTGCAATCATGTGGGGAAACACTCATTAAAAAATTAATAGGAAACATGATGCATTATTAATATAGACATTTATTATTAGAGAATCTGTATTAGTAAGCATCCTTAATGAATTTTATGCTACAAGATTAAGTTCCCAGCCATCCTATGCTATATGTGGTAATGTCTGTTGTACTCAGGGACCTGTGCAATGGCACTTTCAGATAAACAAGATGCAAGAAAGATTGTTTTGTGTCATATATTTTTTACAGTTTATCATTTGCTCATTTTATTAAACTGAGGTGTTCTCCTTTGTGCTACATGATATACAGTAACAAGGAGCAGCAAGCGATCTGAGAATGTGCTGATACTGGGAAAGAAATGGGATAATTTATTCTCTAGGTATTTTCTGAATTAGTGGCCCAAAGTGTTTCAGGAAATCAGAAATGAGGATGATGGTTTCGTGTATGTTATGATAACATTTAATGCGTACAAAATATCCAGCTTTATTTTCTTTCCTCCAAAGTTAGCAGGTATGCTAATAATGCTGTGTTGCATTGTTAGCTCATTAGCTGTAAAAGAGTTTAATCCCACTTCTGCCCAGCCACTCAAAATACTGGAGTTGAATGACTACACTAAAAATGATCAAAATATAATGCATTTATCTTCACTGCTGTGATGCTGATCATGTGAAAATGTTCTAAAACAGACTAGTTCAGTTACATTTATATTTACAGATAACTAGCTGACTATCCAGCAAAGACGTTCCCAAATATTTGCTGGAGTGGCAATGCTGAGTGTTTCTGGATTACTGTCAGGCCAAAACAGTTAACTTCGTCCACCATTTCCCTGGTTTAGTACTTTTTCTGTTATACTGACCTACCCAGTAGTGCTACAGTTATTATCAATACAGTTCAATGGAAATAAAAATATTCAGTCCAGCATCTTAATCAGCAAATGTATGCAGGAGTCAAGGTCTCGGTGCTGGATCTGTTCCTCATAAATAAAGGGATTATGCAGGAAAACAGCTTTGCATAACATAACTAAATGTGTCATATTTCTGTGCAGGCAAAATGTTTAAAAAATCTGCTTCTTTCAGAAGAGAAAGGAAAATATTTAGAAATATACAAAAATGTGTTAGAAAAATGTATAAAATAATAATGACACCTTTTTTTTCAGCCATCATGAATACACAAATGCAAATAAATTCTCTAGATTTGGACTGCTGTGAGCTCTGTGTCATTTGTTATTCAATTCTGAAAAAAAAACTGTTGTATGTATTTTGAAAAGCATTAATTTTCTGGAAACAAACGATATGGCAGCCTAGTAAAAAGTATTAAATGATCATTTCTGAATAATTTCTTGCAGAAGTGACGCTGGTGATGTGTTTGCATTATTATTGACACTTTGTTTTCACTGTGAATTTCTTCAGGCCTTGGTATCTGGCATGCAAAGTATCTGTGGAGATAAGACTTCTGCTGTTATCTTTAATGGGCTCATGCCTAGGGAGACGAAAATAAAATGCTGCTTAAGATATTATCTTTAAATGCTGATTCCATTTGATCTGTGCTTTAAAGTTTTATCTGCACAGTTGAACGATGCACGGTTTCATATAGAATACAGCAGGCAAGGAAAACAGCTTTTTTATTTGGAAACTGAATTTTAATCCACAGTATGGAAATGTAGCACAATAAACAGTCTGGAAAGTTATCCAATTTGTTTGTTTTTCTTTTTTATTTACTTATTTCACTTTGGTTACTGGGTAAGTGCATTCACCACAATGACAATTTTCAGGTATGGCCAAGGCTAGATCACTATCAGGGTAAATACAAAACAAAGAATTGAGCTAGGCAATATGAAATTAAAGAGTCAGAGTAAACTGCAGGCTACTGGTGAGTAAACAGCTAACAGAAAGGAAACCTATATAGTCTCAGGTGTATTCACATGTGAATGAATGATTATTATAACTAATTAACTATCTCTAGTCCATCCATCCTTCCATCCATCCATGTTTGATCCTTCATATCCAACGCCTACAGTGACTCAGTGAGTAGCCGCTGTTTTCCATAGAGTTTACTTGGAAAGCAGGGAATGGAAGTAGAACAGCAGCCATTTTTTTCCACATCACACTTACTTGTGGATAATTTTGGTTTTCTTCTGTCGTTATCATCATCAGCCCCTTTTTCCCATTTTGTACATGGAGTCAGGGTGTTATGTCAGTTATTGCAGTCCCTCTTGCTCTCTCAGTTCAGTGCTACTGTCCTACTTTCTTCAACAGTCATGCCTGCCAGATACAGGTCTTCTCTCACACAATCCATCTATGTATTTGCAGGATGGCCGTGTTTCCTCTTGCTTTCTTATTGCCTGGCCCGAATGTTTTTTACAAGCTTGTCTTCTGCTTTTCTTCACATGTGCCTGCACCACCATAATCTCATCTCTTTGACCTTCTCTACAGTTGGTGCTACTTTGGCTTCTGGTCTGATGTTGTCATTTCCTTGTCTGTCCCACTGTGTGCATCCTACCACCCATCTTAGGCACTACATCTCCATCACCTCTAGCTTCCCAACTGCTCTGCCTTTACTGCCCAGGTTTCTGTACCACACAGTAGTACTGGTCACACCACTGTTTTGTACACCTTACTTTGCAGCTTCTTTGGCGTTCTTCTGTGTTAAACTAACCCTGACACTGTGCCATTTGGCTGCATCCCCACTGATTCTAGCTTTGACCTCCTCATTCAGACTGCCCTTCTTCTCAACCACCCTCCCAGATATTTGAAGCTGATAACCTTTTCTATTATTTTCCCCTCTATCTCAATTCTCAGTTTCTTCTGACTTTCCCAGTTTGCTGTGATAACATGTACTCAGTTTCATCCTGTGTGCCTTCAGTTTTGTATTCCCTTCCCCTGTGCTTTGCTGAAGTTCTTGCTCAGAGTCTGTCTGTAATGCCACATTGTCTGCATACAGCATCTTTGTTGATCATCTCCTGTTTCCTGTTTGCTAATGTTGTCATCAACAGTATGTAAAGCAGGGGGCTCAGAGCTGAACCCCGATGCACACCGTTCATACTTTGAGTCATTGTGTCCTTGTAATCAAGTATTAACAGTGTTCAGACTCAGAGAGGAAAGTGATTCTCTGCTGTGCCTATTGCATATCTTTGTGATGCACATTACAGTCTGTAAATTGTACCCTGAGGTTTTTGAGTTATTAATGAGATTATTAGAGAAATGGACCACTGCAGGAACTTCTGGTTATGTGTCAGAAATGTGCATTGAAATAAACAGTTACAGGAAAATTTGATGTAGAATGTCTCTGTTTCTGTTTTAATTGCAGTCAGTTTCTCTGAAGTAGTACATTAAACTTTTCAAGAGTAGGCATACTTAACTTTTCCTGTCCCCTGAAGCCTATTTATATTTCCCCTAACTTATTATACAGCTGATTGGTTCCTTTTTATGTTATAAAACCAATTTAAGTGGTATAAATATATTAGTACTGGTAACTTTATACAAGTACCCCACATTAATTATATTATTATTAATTATATTTAATATAAATATATATATATATATATATATATATATATATATATATACATTTACGTTAATTATATTTTACACATTCAACATTATTTTAATTGCCAGAGTAAGATGGAGGTTTACATTGCTATATATTCTATCTGCCCATGTTTTCATATAGGCAAAATTAAAGGAGGCTTTGTAAACATATATATATATATACAAGACATGTTTTGGCAATAAAGAAAAAAATGACTATTCATTTATTTAGCTAGTGGCCTCTTTTCAGGGAAGATCTGAGGTGTGATTTATATTACTAGGAAAATTTAGCCAGGGCATCAGGGAAGTTCCCCTACTCGTAGTGTAAGGAGACGCTGTGCGCTGTTTCACTTCCTGCTTCCATTCTGGGCATGTAGGTGGCTTGGGAGAAGCTGGAACAAATATGGAGATGATGTGCAGCTGAGAAGGAGTGAGCAATGAATGACAGATGAGAAAGGATTCTGCAAAGTTAGCGGAGTGCGAATGTGAGAAGTTAATAGAGGAGAATGCAGTCAGAGATGTGAAGAAGTCAGTGAGAGTGGAGAAGAAGGGTGAATTGAGGAAAATAGGGTGAAGGTAGCCAAACCTTCAATAGACTTGGAATATCTGTTTCAGAAGGGTTTATTTGAAGGAGGCAACGGATCTCATTCAGAGTGTGTAATTACAACCCTCCAATCGGGAAGGTTGTGGAATGTTTAGTTAAAACAAATGTTGAGACAGAGTGAACTTGAAAGTGAGATGGCAGCATAATGGGGTGAAATTATGGATAAATACAGGAGGAGGTCAGAGAGATTGTAAAAAATAAAAAGTTGTATGCACAAATGGTAAAAGAAGGAGAGAGATAAGTGGAAGGAGGAAGAGGGGTGGCAAGAAAGAAATCCACAGTAAGGCTGAGCAGTTAAAAGAAAAAGAGCTTGAAAGGTATGAGGCTTGGGACACAGTGATTGCAGCCTTGGGCGCTTCACTTAAAGAGGTAAGAGCCTTTATACATCTTAATAAAGAGACATATTATGACATTTTTTTGAGACAGGACAGTACATGGAAAAAGTTCTGAGAAATTTGAGAGTAAAAAAGACTGTAATACTTGGAATTCATATGTAAGTACAAAGGTTAACTATCATTTCAGCAATCGCACTGCCGGCGAATTATCGTTTTTATGGACCGGAGAAACGAAAACAAAAACAGCGACCAATAAAATAGTCGAATGCGAAAGTGGAGAATGTTCGAATTAGACGCAATTTGAAAATTCACCACACTTGCGCAACTGCTATTATTGCGCAACACACAGTAAAGAACATTTTTGCAGGGGGGCAAGCCATACTTCTCAAATGTACACATTTTTGCAGAATGTACAGATTTTGGCTTCCTATTTTTGGTCTGTTTTTCATATACTTCTGGTTTTCTGACAAATTAGTGGTAAATCATTACATACTGCAGTTAGAAAATAACAGACATTTGAGTTCCCGACTTCATATCCTGTTATTCTATTAACTTTCTAAGTTTGTAAGAGCAATATTTAAAAATTGTCCCAATTTTTGGGCTTTTGTCCCACTTTTATTTATGGCCTTGTACAGATTTCTTGCTCTAAGAGGATGAGAGGTATTGCAAGCCCCCCCTGCACCCCCCACACCCCCTACTACTTGTATATACAAACTCAGAGATCGCACTGCAGTGAGGGAAAGGGTACATTTCCCAATCCCCACTATACAGCGATCTGCATTAAAATGTAGAACTTCACAACAGGGAATGCTGTAGTGCATTTTCCACATTTATTTACTCATTCTTTCGATACTATCAAATTAGGCATTTGGACTAATGTAAATCGAACAATGTCCAATCACCCATTTGATTGTAAACCAAGTACAAACATTTAATAGAGTGACAAAAAAAGGGATGTTTGTACAATTTTGAACTGAAGTTGAAAAAGACGTGTTAAAGGACTATTTAAAGACTGTATGTAAAGAATTTATGGCCACTACTAAAATTTATGGTGATAAAGGTTTATGGACTGGAGATGGAATTGTGGGGTAATTTTAAGAATGAAAAATGAAAAAAATCATACATCTTCCAAGTGTAATAAATGTAGAAGGCAAAAGACATTATGTTAAATAAAGGAGACAACTGAAAACATTTTTTTTTGTGGAAAAGATTATCACTTGATCAGTAATTGTGACAAAAGAAAATGTTTTGTTTCTGGAAAGCCTGGGCATGAAGCTAAGAAATGTGACATGTTGTGTAAAATATGTGGGCAAACTGGACATGCATGTGTGGATTGTGAAGAACATACAGAAGTTAAAGAACAAAAACAGACATAAGAATGTGTACATAATATAGGAAGGAGTATAGAAGAGGGACATGAAGAACAGATCGCTTCACAAGAGAATAATAAAAAAATAAAATAGGAGATGAAAATGAAAATAATCAAGGAATTGGTACAGGAAGCAAGTGATGATGAATATGTAAAATGCAACGTGGCGAGAGGAAAAGAAGAATTCTATAGGGAAAAGGTTGAAAGATAGAAAAAATAAGTTTAAAAGTCTGTGAAAAAAATAAAAAAGGTAAAGGTGAAAGGAGACAATAAACTTACATAATAGGAAGCTGAAAATTTTATTAGTATAAAGAATGTTAAAAGAATAGGTGTTTTAGAACGGCGTGTATTACTTGATATGCATATAATTATAGACACAATAATGTTACAAATGGGAGAGTTATGCGGTGGAAACATTATTTGGAATATGGAAAAAGATGCATGTTCAGCAACTGATGCGTTATGTAATAAAACCGTAAAAGTTTTAGGTTACACTATAATAGAATTAGATAGAACAATGGTGATAGACATAAGGTGGAAAAAAGATGTGTATAAAAATATAGCAATATATGCCTATGTAAGAAAGAAAGAAAGAAAGGGAGACAATGTTTAAACAATTCTAAATTATGTAGGAGTAAATATGGAAATAATATTGGTGGGGAACTTTGTGATTTAAGAAAAAGAAAGAAAGAAGTAAGCGATGTTAAGAATGTACAGGAAATAATACAAAGTGGAAAGTTTTATATATATATATATCTATGGGTCTACTTGAAAACACTGACACGCCAAAACACCGACGATGAGAACACCGAGACCGGAAGATCGACAACTGAGATGGCCGACAGTTTAAAATCCTGATGCTGAGAACACCGACATGTTAAGGTAAGTGTGCGATAGTGACAGACTTTAGGGTTAGGGGCGGGTTAAGTGAGTTAGGGTTAGGGCGCGGGTTAGGTGAGTGTGCGATAGTGACGGACCTTAGGGTTAGGATTTGGGTTAAGGTTAGTGCATAGATAGTTGTGTATGTAAGGTTTAGTGTAGGTTTGTAAGGTTTTTGGTGTGCTTGTGTTGTCTGTGTGTGTTTTTCGGAAAAGATATTTGTTTTGTTTTGTTGATTGTGGGGATTGTGGTTTGTCGGGCATGTGAAGTTTTGTGCTTTTAAACTGTCGATCATCTCAGTTGTCGATCTTCCGTTCTCGGTATTCTCGTCATTCATGTTTTGGTGTGTCGGTGTTAAGTAGACCCATATATATATATATATATATATATATATATATATATATATATATATATACATATATATCTATGGGATAATGACCACTGGACTTATTATCTGATAGTCTGAAAATTGTACAAGAAGGAATAAAGGAAACAGGCTTCTTGGATCTTCTAGCTATATTGGTAGAAGTGCAGGAAAAGGAAAAATACATAAGACTGGGTAAAGGCATTAAGACATTTATTGAAAAAGATTTATATGAGAAAGATAGAAGAGAAATTAATCAAATATGGAAAGATCATGTAGATATGAAAAAGTTGGTGGATAAGTTTTACAGAAAAATATAAAAAGTGTTTTTTAGAATTTCAAGCCAGGAGGTGAAGGAAAGAAAAATAAAATATAGTCAGTTAAGTCAGGAAGTATTTAGAGAGGTGTTAAAAATAAGATACTTTTTTATCAAAACAAGAAGAAGATATATGAAATGAATCAGGAGAAGTTTAAGAAAATGTTATACAAGCAAACACATTTCTTAAAAGGAAAGAGGTGGCTCCACATTTAAATAAAATAGTAAGAGAAAATGAAAGAATAATAGGTTCATAGGTTCATAGGTTCATACTAGGGTATCTGCCCTAGGGCATTTATAAGCCTAGTCAGAATGTGTTTGGCTTTCGCCACCCATTTTAAATTTATTTTGCTATGCCCTTTTTCGAGGTTAGTATACTGTGCCTCTGTCTAACAGTGACACAGAAGTGATACCCGGGGTAAACCTACGATCTCCCATCCACTCATCAAGATTCCTCTTGAAGAGAGTCAATGAGGGACTCTGCCTAACCTGGACTGGGATTTTATTCCAGAGTGAAGGGAGCCTCTGGGTTATGAATCTGTCCCTCCAGCATGTCCTATTTATTTCAGTGCTGAGGTTCAAGTCTCTCGAGCGCGTAGCTCGATGGGATTTGGATTTTCTGAGGTGCAGCATGTCCATTAATTCCGGGTTGGATATGGCTTTATACGTCAGGCACAGATCGCCTCTGAACAGGCGGTATGCCACTGAGTAGAGCTGGAGTTTCTTTAACCGGGCAGCATATGGCATCTGTTTGAGCCCTTTGATCCTCTTGGTGAGGTACTTTTGGGGTCTTTCCAGTTGCTGCAGGTGTCTGGTAAGGTACATCCCAAAAGGGGCATTGTACTCAATTATGGGCCTGATGAGGGATGAGTAAAGAGGCACGATGACCTCCCCGATCTAGATGTGAATCCCTTCATGATTAGGTGGGCTATATAAAATGTTTTTCTAACCACTTTGGCCACGTGGTTGTCAAATGAGAGATTGCTATCAACTTGGGTCCCCAGCTCCCTACTTACTTCTTCTGTACTTAATGGATTACCACCTATGTGGTAATTTGTGGGCACTTTGTTTTTGCCAAAGGGGATGACTATACACTTTTTGGCATTTAGCTTGAGGCCATGGCTCTGGCACCAGTTGTCTGTTTCTATGAGGCCCATTTGGAGGATGTTTGTGTCGGCTGGAGAGTCGATTATGGCGCCCAGTTTGCAGTCATCTGCAAACTTGGTCAGCCATAGTCCTTCCGTGTTGGCCTGTACCTCCGAGAAATATATACCGAACAAGAGAGGTCCCAGGACTGAGCCTTGTGGGACACCACTTGTAACTGGTTTGGAGTCTGACATGGCGCCAGCAATTCTAACCATGTGGGTTCTGTCCTTGAGCCAGTTTGCAATCCATCTAGTGACATAGGGGTTTATATTTAAGCTGGTGAGCTTATCTATAATGCCCGAGTGGGGTATTGTATTGAAGGCTTTTGCGAGGTCCAGGTAGGCTGTGTGGACCACCTTCCCCTCGTCAATGGCCTTGGTGACTGTTTCAAAGAAATCAACCAGGTTTAAGAGGCAGGATCTGCCCTTAACAAAGCCGAACTGGGTAGGATCCAGTGTCTGTAGGTCCCCAATATCTTTATTTATGAGGTCTATGATGATCCTTTCCATAGCTTTGCAGACCAAGCTAGTCAGGCTTATGGGGCGATAGTTTCCAGGATCCATTGAGGCACCACCTTTATGGAGAGGGACCACTGTTGCTGTACGCCACTCTTTGGGCACATATCCTGTAGTAAGGCTGAGACTGAACAGTAGTTTTATGTTTGGGTTTAGCTCTTCTTGGAGTTCATGTAGGATGCAGCCCGGGACACCGCCTGGTCACACTGATGCTGTGTTTTTTGCTTTGGAGAGGGCGGCTCTTACCTGAGCATCTGAGATGTCAGGGGGGCAGAACTCTGCTGGGATAGATATTTGCCCTTTTGGTGTGGAGGAGGGGGGGGGTTTGCGCTGAACCTGTCAGCTAGGATGTTGGCAATGTCTGTGGGTTTGGTGTATTTTTTGTCATTTTGGACTAATTCTGAGCATATCTGGGAATTACCACCCAGGTTCCTAACATAACTAAAGAAAGCCTTGTGATTATCCTTAATGTCCTGTGCAATTTTTCTCTCGAAGCTGGCCTTAGACAATTTTATGAGTGCCCATAGTTTTTTGCTAATACTGATCAGTGATGCCTTCCCTTTTTGGGATTTTGCTCTATCATTTAGTAGCTTCCTCCTTCTATTGTATAGTTTGTTTATGGCTGAGGTCCACCAGACAGGACGTCTGCCTTTGGAGGATTGGGTCTTGGTTTTATTTGGGATCGCATGATCCATGCATTCCTGAAGGTGTTCATAGAATGTGTTTATAAAGGATTCTGCATTCTGGGCCGTATTTTCCACAGGCCCGGGGGCTTTGAAGGATTCCACCTCGGTTTTGAGGAGTGTGAAATTTGCTTTAGAGAAGTTTTTCACTGTGGTTTTCTGGGCAGGGGGTGGGGTCGGGATGTGAATATCCAGTGAGATTAGTTTATGGTCTGATCTTACCAGTGAGGGATACACTTCTGGTCTGGAGCATAGAGTCCCCATGTTGGTGATGATCAGGTCCAGTATGTTTTCCCCTCTTGTGGGAGTGGTAACAAGTTGTTCCATACATTTGAGTTTATAAATCCTAGGAACCTTTGGGCTAGGGTGTTGGAGCTAGAGTAATGCCCCCAGTCTATGTTTGGGTAGTTGAAGTCGCACAATATAATGGTGTTTGGAGAGACCTTCATATTTTCCAGTGTTCTCAGGAAGGCCGAGTGGGGTTCCTGGGTTTGGGAGGGTGGTCTGTAGCAGGCTATAAACTGGAAGGCAGTTTTACCCACTGTTAGTTGCACATGGATAGTCTCTGATGCTTCGTGCTTTGCCACCAACCTGGAGGTGTGGGTATCTTTGATGAATATCGATACTCCCCCTCCTTTTGTGGTTCGGTCCAAGTTTTGGGGCCGAAAAGCATGGTATGAAGTATAACCTGGTAGTGCTGGGGTGCTCTCGGGAGCCCTGAACCAGGTTTCTGTTACTGCACAGATATTGATGTTCTCCTAGTTAAGGAGAGTTTAGAGTGCGTGCATCTTGAGGTTTAGACTTCTGGCATTGAGTAGCATTACTCTTAGTTTCTTATCCCTTGTGATACCTATGGAGGTGGGTTTGTCTTTTGAGCCTTGCCTAAAAAAGGCACTATGGGGGTAGCAAGAGCCTTTGCCAATATCCAAAAGCCCAGGGGTGACAGGTGCAAGCCATCCCTAGCGAAGCATCGTGGCTTGTCGAGCATATCATCCCAAGCTGACAGGCATTGGATCCCCTTTGAATGATACCAGTACTTAAGCCAATTGTTGAAATTGATCATCTTGTCTTCATATTGTGGCATCATTCTTGGTGAGGGTAAGATGCTACTCAAGGTCAGGGTCATACCAGCCTGGGCTACATGCTCAGAGAGCTCCTCTATGTCTCTTTTCATGTAGTCCAGTGAGGTACATCTCAGGTCATTCACACCAGCATTGACAATGACAGAGTCATATTTGCACTTGCCTTGGAGTGACCTGAGTGCTTGTGTTATGTGGCGGATCCTAGCACCCGACAAGCTGCTCACCGTGACCCTCTCCTTGTTCAGCCTGGTGAGCGGGACGTCAGTGTGCCTAATGATAGAGTCACCTATTACAAGTGTATCAGGTGTGTTGTTTAGTCTTAAGGGCTGTGACTGTTTGGCACACTGGCTTTGTGAGATATGTGTTGCACGTGTTTTGTTTTGGGGTAGCGGTTGCTTGGGTGTCTGCTTTGGAGGTCTCTGCTGCTTAGGCAGATCTTTATTTAGAGCCTCCGAGTATGTTTTTGTGTGATTATGTGTTTGGTTTGCTGCCGTGGTAGGTCTATGTGAGACTGGAATTGTAGTGAGTGTGGTTTCCTTCTCCTCCTGACTGGTTATGCCAGTACTGAGTTGAGAGAGCTTAGCCTCCAGTTTGGCTATATGGTTGCATCTCTCACATGTGCTGGAATTTGTTGGGAGGAGGAGAGGGTTGTCCGTGTACATGAGGCAGTTGTAACATTGCCTCAAGATTCCCAGATTCACCAACTGGACCAGAGAGGAGATTGACAACTGACCTTTGGACATGCTAGAATAATATTGGGAATTCCTTTATAATTGTAAACAAGGGCCAGTGGGGAGTGAGGGTGTAGTGCTTTTAATTTTTAGTGCTGACTTATATAATTGCTTTAGTGAGCAAGTGCCAGTTAACTTAAGTGCAATGTGTTACAGGTAACTTAAATGCAAAAATGACAAACAGTAACTTTCTTTCAAGTGAAACAAGGAAATAAGTACAGTAAGCAATGCAGATATCACTAGTGATCCACAGAAGCACTGAGAAGCCGCGTATTAGGTGGAATTAGCATTCCAGGGAAATAACAAGCAAACAAACAACAAGCATATAAACAAAGCTAGATTCAGCAGGCCTGGATCTAGTCTATGCTACAGCAAACAAGGTGTACCAATTTCAGTAAGATACAGTTCAAATATTCAGGCACTATAAACCTTTAACCAGAAATTCCCATCTCAGAAGGGCAGAGTCCAGCCTCTTCTCCCACAAGAGTGCAGACCACGAACCTTCTTAATGTAAAATAACTGGCCTGAAGCCCAAGTGCTTAAACCAGAACTAATGCACTTTAAGAATAACAGACACTGGGCTCTCAATCAGCAGTTCCCAACTTAGAAGGATGAAAGCTACCTGTCCTGTCACCACAGTGCATGCCACAAACCTTCCTAATGTAAAACTGGTCTGAAGCCCAAGTGCTTAATCCAAAAGACTTAGAATGATAGCTACACTTTAATCAAGTTACTACCAAGCAGTAATAAATACAATTGAATACTTTAGAGAATGCCTGGATTAGTGCTCAAGTTACACAAACAAAGCTAGATCCAGCAGGCCCGAATCCAGTCTATGCCACAGCAAACAAGGTGTACCAATTTAGTAAGAAACAGTTCAAATATGCAGGCACTATAAGCCTTTAACCAGAAATTCCCAGCTCAGAAGGGCAGAGTCCAGCCTCTCCTCCCACAAGAGTGCAGACCACGAACCCTCTTAATGTAAAATAACTGGCCTGAAAGCCCAAGTGCTTAAACCAGAATTAATACACTTTTAGAATAACAGACACTGAGCCCTCAATCAGCAGTTCCCAACCTAGAAGGATGTAAGCTACCTGTTCTGCCACTACAGTGCAGACCACAAACCCTCTCAGTGCAAAACAACTGGTCCGAAGCCCAAGTGTTACACCAAGCAGTAATAAATACAACCGAGTACTTTTAAGATGATGCAAAAGTAAAATAAAGTAGGTAGAAACACAAGTACAGTAAAAGCAGATGAAATTTTTTTTTTTTTTTCTGAACAAGTGCTGAGATCAAAGAAACAGATTTGAGTGCTGAAACTAGAAAACTGGCTAGTTATAAGAAAAAAAAACTAAGCTAGAAGGCTTCCCTCCAACACAGAAGGGCTTGGGGGCTCAGAAGCCTACAAATAGTCTATATGAAGGAGAAAGAGTGAATACACAAGAAAAAAATATTTGCAGCAATAAGGAAGTATATAGAGAATACATTTAAAAAGGAGACAAAAGAGAGGAAAGTTAAAAATATGGGAAAATATAAGTGCAGAAGAGCTTAATGAGGAAAAATCTACAGGAATGGATGGCATTGAGCATTACGTGTATTATTACATGGAAGAATGGCAAAAGTGTATTTTTGGAAGTATTAAATGAATGGTTAAATACAGGACTAGTAGAAAAAGAAATATGTAGTGGGGTCATAAAATTTATATGGAAAAAAAGGAGAAAAAAAGGATATAAGAAACCAAAGACCAATAACGCTGAATAATACAGATTATAAGATATTTATGAGAATAATAGGAAAAGGACTAGAAATAGTGCAGATAAATTGCTTGATTATATGATTTTTGGCAAGAAACGGAAAGGAAGTCAAGCTCTAGTATAGCTATTGAGAGAAGTGATAGATGCATTATAAATAAAAAGGTGGAAACTAAAGTAGGAGGCATGAGTAAAGCATTTATTCGATAGGAATAACTTACAGAGCTGGAGAAAGGAGCAGGAGAACACTTACTGAAGGGAGAAGACGATGAAATAGTTGTTTGGAAAATAGAGGACTGGAGATACAAGTGCTGATAAATCTGATGAATCAGGTAAAGTCAAAGAAAGGAGAGGAAACATGATGCAGTGACATGGTGGAGAGATTATTACAGGAAGAAGAAAGTGAGAGACTGGAAACACAAACAACAGCTGGTGAAGAGAAAACAATAGAGTTATTCAGCCAATATGAATACCAATACCAAATACCAATACCAATAGCAATACCAAATAACAATACCAATACCAATACCAATACCAATAGCAATACCAATACCAATACAAATACCAATACCAATAGCAATACCAAAATACCAATACCAATACCAATACAAATACCAATACCAATAGCAATACCAAATAACAATACCAATACCAATAGCAATACCAATACCAATACCAATACAAATACCAATACCAATAGCAATACCAATACCAATACCAATACAAATACCAATACCAATAGCAATACCAAATAACAATACCAATACCAATACCAATAGCAATACCAATACCAATACCAATACCAATACAAATACCAATACCAATAGCAATACCAAAATACCAATACCAATACCAATACAAATACCAATACCAATAGCAATACCAAAATACCAATACCAATACCAATACCAATACAAATACCAAATACCAATACCAATACATCCTTTAGCTTCCAACCAGTGTCCACTCAACTCATTAAAGCCCTACTTAAGAAAAGTCCCACTACTCTGGCTGCTGACCTTCTCCCTGCAAAATACTTACAAAAGGCTGCAGATGCAATTGCATACCCCATCTCAATTTTAATCAACCAAACCGTATCCAAAGCTACCATCCCCACTATATAGAAAATCTCTCATGTCATCCCTTTTCATAAGGGGGCAGTTATACCGAACTGTCAGACTTTAGACCCATAGCTATCTTGTCACCACTAGCTAAAATTATGGAGAAGTGTGTGTATGTGTGTATATATATATATATATATATATATATATATATATGTATATATATATATATATATATATATATATATATATATATATATATATATATATATAGATATACAGCTCATGCACTATCTCATGCAGAGCAAACTATTATCCAACTCTCAGTATGGCTTTAGGCCAAATGACAGCACTCCATCAGCCCTCCTCTCTTTCACTAGTGTTATAAACCACAACTGTAACAATAACAATCTATCCTCTGCACTCTTTCTAGACCTTTGCAAGGCCTTTGACATGGTCGATCACAAAATGCTAATAAACACCTTGAAGGCATTCACTGTAAACAATTATGTGCTCCAATGGTTTGATTCTTACCTGCAAGGCAGGCAACAGGCAGTCCTGTGGCAGGGTAAGCTATCTTCATGCCTCCCCATTAAGCTAGGAGTCCCCCAGGGCTCAATATTAGGTCCCCTTCTCTTCTCCATCTTTATAAATGACCTTCACACAGTCATCCTGGAAGCTACCTGCATTCAATATGCGGACGACTCCACCTTGATTTGTTCTCCTACCTCCCCAGCTAATCTTTCCACATTAATCCAAAACACCTTCAATGCAGTGAAAAAATGGCGGTCAAACCAACATCTAATCCTAAACCCCAACAGAACTAAGCTACTTCTCTTCTCCCCAATGCAAAGGACCACCCCACCACTCTTCAACATAACAGAAAATAATGGCACCATCATCCCCCTAGAAACCCAAACTAAACTTTTGGGTGTCACACTGGATCTCAGGTTTGATATGCACATCAATCAAACTATAAAAACTATCAATAAAAAACTTGGCTCTCTTTATAGGATCAAATCATGCCTCACCTCACTTGCTTGAACTGCAATTGCCCGCTCCCATCTAGTATCTACCCTTCTTTATGCCTCTCCTCTTTATTCCAACTTGAACAAAACTGATCTTAATTAATTATCATCATGTTAAAACCATATTGCCAGAATTGCTACTGGCACACCCTACCGAACCCACCACTGTCACAACCGAAATCTCCTAGGCTGGCTGGAACTACCTTACCTTTAATCAGCTCATAGTAGACCACAAAGTCCTCTACCAGCCAGAAAATACACCTGCTTTAAAAAACATGATCTGCTGCTACAGTAACAATCGTCCCCTCCACTCGTCTACCAAATTCCTAGTTCTAATGATCAAATCCAACCACCCTGCTGGTGACTCGCTCTTTGCCAACTCTGTCGGAAAGACATGGAACTCACTATGGCTGACCTGACTCTAGAGCCTTCACTAACCTTATTCAAAAATAAACGCAAGAATTACCTCAACTCGCACTGGATATGTCCCTGTACTAACTCTGACTAGTGTCCTGTCTATTTCACATGCCTCTCTTCTACAAATGTCCTTTTCTTTGGCCACCCCTCTCCATATCAGGAAGGGTAAACTGTATACACTGCTACTCAATGTATTTTAGTCCTGAATGTAATATGTTAATAGTACCCGTATATATATATATATATATATATATATATATATATATATATATATATATGGGTCTACTTGATTTGGTCGACATTTCACAATGTGGAAATTCATATTGCCGAGACCATATGATCAACATTTGAAATGTCGCCCATACAAGTAGAACATAAAAAACAAAAAAAAAACTTACCTTAACGCTGCTAACAAGGAAGCTTCGCCCCCTGCATCCTCCCTGGGGGGCTCCATCCCCCAGAACTTAAATATACCAACTCCGAGATCGCACTATAGTGTGGAAGTGGAAATCTTTCCATTCCACACTGTAGGGAGATGCCGGTTCCCCATGGTCGACATTTCAAATGTCAATCATATGGTCTCGGCCATATGCATGTCAACATTGTGAAATTCCGACCATTTGAAGGGGACCCATATATATATATATATATATATATATATATATATACTTGTATTGCTTATGTCTGTAACCTGTGTGCAATTGCTATTCACTAAAAGTTCTAAAATTGTAATGTGTGCATGTATCTTGGAGTTTTTCTCCCCGGGCCTCCACTGAAAATGGACATACATCCAGTCGGACCATCCTAGTTAACAAATGTAAAATAAATAAATAAATATTCTTGGTGGGTGTAGTAGCCAGTTTTCTGGGTATACCTCTGCAACAGGGTTTTTTGTCATAAGAAAGAAGAAGTTATGCAGATGCAGCAACACAAGGAAGAATGTAATAAAGCAGCTGAAAAGTGATGGACAGCTGCAATTTCTCAACAGCAACAGAGAAGTCTGCCAATGGTAAGAATAAAAATTGAAAATGATGGTATTTGAACAGGTATGACATTATGGATGGTATTATTTTGCCAGTAGGATTTAACATTAAGACATAAGAGCATTAATTCAATTGGGAGCTGTACATTTTTGTGAAGAGACATGTGGAAACTTTAAATTGCTAGAATGATTTATGACTAAGACTGAAAAAAGAAATGCATAGTACTTTGGAAAGACCACTTATTTCAGAGCTTGGGGCTACAACTAAAAAAGGAAATAGATGTGCAATTTAGGACTTCAAATATGGATGAGCATGAGTTGAAACTGTTCTTTTTCTTTTACTATTTAGTAAATTACATGAAATAAAAAAAATGTGATGCAAAAAATGTATGGACTGGGGTTGGAAGTCCGGGTTACAAGGGATTCAACATATTGCAAATAGAATAACTGTGAATGGCAAGAGAGGATTTGTTAGTTACTGGGGTCATCTAGGGTTGCAACCTCTCATTTTGGTTAAAATTGGAGTAAGGCCACACCCCTCGAATCACCAGTAATCCCACCTATCCCCTCCCTTTCTCCTGCTCACACTCAGCCCATTTTGTAACATCACTGTGACATCACCAGGTGGGGAACGCCTACTTTTTCCATTCTTAATGCCTGCTTTTGGTTAATTTACTATGCTTTTCTGTAAAAAGCATAGTAAATCAGCCAATTTACAAACTGCAATAGTCTGTTTCCTTTTTTGAAACAGACTACCAGAGTTAGTTTGTACAGTGTTTTCTGGACTACCAGAGAATCAATTTGATTTTTGGATAGTCCGGAAAAAAAATGGAGGGGTGACAACCCTAGGGTCAACCCAAAGCATGTTATTTCTGTGGAGATGAAAATCATTTAGTACAAGAGTGTAACAAATGAAACTGTGACCAATGCAAGGAGAGGGGACTTTCAGCAAAAATTGTAAGCCATTTTGTATAAAATATAAAAAATGTGGACAGTCCTGGTTTGACTGTCCCATATTAGATTACTACATTCCAGATATAATAGAGAGAAAATAGGAAAATAATGCAAGCAGTGTGGGGGGAAATTGGTTGGTAGGAAATGAGGCATGTTCTGGAATAGGAATTCTTATAAAAAATGAAGAAACAATAATTTTAGATGTAACAATAGTAGTACCAGGAAGGGTAGTGGCATGTGATATGCGAACGAGACAAAAATGCATAAGCTTAGTAGTGATGTATGCATATATAGTAACACGATGGAGAGAAAACAGTGGTTTGGATAAATAAAAAAAAAAATTAGCAAATATGCCAGTAGTGATTGTAGGATATTGTAACTGTAACCTGAGGAATGAAAAGAGAAAAAATAACACGGGATATTCACATATAAACACATTTAAGATAATGTGGATATTTAAAAGTAAAAAAATACTAGAGAATGGATATATAAAGGAATTTTAAGACTGAAATTGATTCTATAATTTAATTTAAAGATGTGAAAGAAATAACAGGGGGTACAGATGCTAGATTCTTCAGATACAGCAGTATCGGCTAAAATAGGAGAAAACAGCAAATAATAAAGGAGATAAAAGGAATAAAGAGGTTAACTGCAGAGTAGTTTACAAAGGAGGAAAAAAAATGATTGAAGATAAAAAAATATTATGGAAAAATCATATGACAATGAGACCATGTTAGAAAAATTGGGCACTGTGGTGGGTAGTGTATAAAAAAAAGTTGTGATGCCCCAGCACTGGCCCAGTAATCAAGGAGCTTCAATCCTCACCACTAGCATTAGTGGGGGACATACAGTGGGATGATGACAGGTACTAACACAGTATTCCCAGATGCAGCTCCCCGCATCAAGTGCAATTTCCCTTAAGAGCACACAGAGACCACAGTCAGTTCTGGGGCTGGTTTCTTCCTGTTTCTCCAGCTCTCCAATAAAAATCCTCACTGACACAGCTGTAGACTTGAGACCTCAGCTGAGTGGTCAAGCCAAGACCTCCAACACTCTCTTTGTCCAACCAGTGTTTTGCATACCTGCCCCAAGTAACTGACACACACACACACACACACACACACACACACACACACTGCTGGAGTTTAGAAACACAAACACACACACACACACACACACACACGGACACACACACTCACACACACACACACACACACACACACACACACACACACACACACACACACACACACACACACACACACACACACACACACACACACACACTCCTGGGAAAGGCTGGCGCAGGTTTACTACCTATGCCCCTTTTGCCCAGACTGTAAGATAGTCACTGCCACAAGCTATGTCCTAATTAACAACGTTAAGGCCCTTAACAAAGGGTGTCCAATCTTACTGTGTAATGTTACTATCAATACAAATGGTAGTTTGACCAAGAGCAAGGAGTGGCCCAATGTGTTAACAAATAAATATGTAAGTGCCCTCAGAACTTAAATATGTCTCACAAATATCAGCCACAATGAAAGGGTTAAATATATTTAATAATAAAAGAACAAGAAAATTCTCAGTATATAATCACAGTAACATCAGAGTTCAAAATCACAGGAAATATTTAAAACAACATTGCAAGACAGTCTCAAATAAATAAAGGAAAGCATCTAAGCTATACTTTACTATATTCCTGACTGAATCTAGGAGAATTACTATAGCTTAGTTAACATACTTAGAGAGCAACAAGGCATATGTGGTGAATGGGTTTTCTTGACAGGTCAAAGACAAAATACAGAATACTCAGTCTCTCTCAGAGAGTTCTTAAATTAATATCTCAAATATTACTGCTGGGATAGGTTGCAGGATGACATCACTTCTTGTCATCTGAATCTATCCCAGGTAAAACCCCAATTAATGCAGCTGGTATTATTTAGTATCTACCTGTGAAAATATATAAACAAGGGGTTTTCTTAGATCTAAGGCAGATTCTGGAAGTCATAAAACAATAAAAATACTTCCAAGACAATACAGTGAACCTCTAGTTCTAAACATTGTGTCTGTTACTGCACTGAAACTGAAAAATAACATCCTTTTTCATGACATGGCTATAAAGTAATTTAATTTCAGCTATTTTTCTGAAGTTTTACAAGTTAACCTTCTGTAGTCCAGTTCCCCTTTTAAAATATTCATAGATTCATGGATTAGTACTAGGCTAACTGCCCTTGCGAGACATTTTAAGCCTAGCCAATTATCCCTTGTAAGACTCAAACCCTGGACCTGTATTTGTAAGGGAAACACCTTAACCATTTGGCCACCCTCCCTATACTACATCTAAACATTTACAATAGTGTGTGTACATTTCTGTTCTGTTACAGTAGAGTATATTGTGGGTACGTTTTTAAAGCTCAGTACTTTGCAAACCTTTTCAGCACTCACTTCTGTACCAGCAGTTTGATATACAGATAATATAAAGTTATAATACATTCGTAACACAAGTATATGAATCATGCTGATATTCACAAATGATATATAATTATTTGCAAAATTCCAGACAGCTGTAATGGCAGTATGTCCTTTCATGACAGAAGTATAAAAGTATGTTTAGAAGTGGAAAGAAAGACTAATAAAAAGAAATAAGATGAAATATACAGACATTTTATGGAATTATGTGAAAGAAATACAAAAAGGAAGTGACAAAATAAGGGAAATAGAAAAACAGATATATAAAAAAATAGAGAAAAAGCATAGATGACATTGCATAAGCTAAAATTTTCTTTTCTGAAAGGAAAGAAAGAAACAGAAGATTATTTAAAAATAAGTGAAAATGAAAGAATGAAGGATGGATGTTATCTTATATGGTGAAGAAGACATAAAATGCAAACAAAAAGATATGGATACTTTTTGTAGAGATAATGTATGAAGAAGAGGAAATGGGTGGGCAAGAATAATTAGAAGTGAAAAATATTAAAAAAAATGTTTAAAAATGATATAAGAATATAAGAAACAGAAAAGGTGATAAAAGAAGGTAAGAATGAATCAGCACCAGGATTAGATGGTATAAATTATGGCTATTATAAAGAAATGAATAAAGATAAAAGAAAAGTTAAAAAAAAATAAATGGATGGATGAAGAAAGGTATAATGGAAGAAGACATGATGGAATGGTAAAATGTATATGGAAAAAGTATTTAAAAAAATATACAAAATGGAGACCCATAATGCTATGGAATATTGACTATAAAATATTTATATAAATACTACAAAAAAGGGTGGAGAAAGCATTGGATGAGGTAGTAGGAGAAGAGATTTATGGCATTGAAGGAAGAGAGGTGAAAGAAATGTTAATTATAGTGAAAGTAGTAGCAGAGATAATACTGAAAGAAAACAAAGATGTAAGACGGATACAATGTAATGTAGCTGAAGGATTTGATAAAGTGAGATATGAAGCAGTGTGGCAGATTTTAGAGGCATATGACATAGGAGAAAACATATTAATGCAATCAAACAATGTTATGAAAATTCATGGGTTCAAGTTATGATAAATGGATGTATGGGGAGAAGAATATGTATTAAGAAAGGAGTAAAACGGGATGCCCAATGAGTATGTGATTGTATTAGTAATGAATGCACTAGTACAAACATGGTGTATGAAATGGGAGAGGCAAAGTGTAAGATTGAAGGAAACGTTACATTAGAAATATGTATGGTATATGCAGATGATTTAGTTCTAACAACAAAAGCAAGGGATTAAGTGAGGTTGTAATAATGATTAAAAAGCTGTTAATCTGGCCTGCAGTAATGAAGTATTAGGAATTTGGTGAGATAAAAAAAGTAAATTGACTATATTTCACAAGAAAGGAAGTAAAGATCTTGGGAGTGACATTTGGTGAGTAGAAAAGTGTAATAAGTCAATGAAGAAATTTACTGGTACCAATACAATTGTGAGACATTTATGTTGAATATTTATGTATTAGGAAAAATTGCACACTTAGGAGAATCTATATGTTTCCTACTCAAATGGGAAAAGTGTTATTAGAGGTTGTTTAACTTCATTTGTGGCTCAGGACTGAGCCCAGTAAGAAGAGAAATAGTTTATAATAAAAAAGAAGAAGGTGGTTTGAATTTAAAAATCCAGTGGTGCACTTAACATCTATGCATTTATTTTGGGTAATAAGAAAGGTAAAAGAAAGAGAAAAATACATTTTAGGTAAAAAGCATAAAATATTTTTGCAAGAAATTCAGAGGGAAGAATGGACAGGCTGGAAGATAACAACTATGATAAAAAATGTAATTATGGAAAAAGGTAAAGTAAAGGTTGATGAGAATAGAAAAGAATGGTATAATACGATTTAAAAAAGGTTTGAGATAGAAAAGAATGGTATAATACGATTTAAAAAAAGGTTTGAGATAGAAAAGAATGGTATAATACAATTTAAAAAAAGGTTTGAGATAGAAAAGAATGGTATAATACGATTTAAAAAAGGTTTGAGATAGAAAAGAATGGTATAATATGATTTAAAAAAAGGTTTGAGATAGAAAAGAATGGCATAATACGATTTAAAAAAAGGTTTGAGATAGAAAAAAATGGTATAATACGATTTAAAAAAGGTTTGAGATAGAAAAGAATGGTATAATACGATTTAAAAAAAGGTTTGAGATAGAAAAGAATGGTATAATACAATTTAAAAAAAGGTTTGAGATAGAAAAGAATGGTATAATATGATTTAAAAAAAGGTTTGAGATAGAAAAGAATGGCATAATACGATTTAAAAAAAGGTTTGAGATAGAAAAGAATGGTATAATACAATTTAAAAAAGGTTTGAGATAGAAAAGAATGGTATAATACGATTTAAAAAAGGTTTGAGATAGAAAAGAATGGTATAATACGATTTAAAAAAAGGTTTGAGATAGAAAAGAATGGTATAATACGATTTAAAAAAGGTTTGAGATAGAAAAGAATGGTATAATATGATTTAAAAAAAGGTTTAAGATAGAAAAGAATGGTATAATACGATTTAAAAAAGGTTTGAGATAGAAAAGAATGGTATAATACGATTTAAAAAAGGTTGATGAGATAGAAAAGAATGGTATAATACGATTTAAAAAAGGTTTGAGATAGAAAAGAATGGTATAATATGATTTAAAAAAGGTTTGAGATAGAAATGAATGGTATAATACGATTTAAAAAAGGGATGAGATAGAAAAGAATGGTATAATATGATTTAAAAAAGGTTGATGAGATAGAAAAGAATGGTATAATACGATTTAAAAAAAGGTTTGAGATAGAAAAGAATGGTATAATACGATTTAAAAAAAGGTTTGAGATAGAAAAGAATGGTATAATACGATTTAAAAAAGGTTTGAGATAGAAAAGAATGGTATAATATGATTTAAAAAAAGGTTTAAGATAGAAAAGAATGGTATAATACGATTTAAAAAAGGTTTGAGATAGAAAAGAATGGTATAATACGATTTAAAAAAGGTTGATGAGATAGAAAAGAATGGTATAATACGATTTAAAAAAGGTTTGAGATAGAAAAGAATGGTATAATATGATTTAAAAAAGGTTTGAGATAGAAATGAATGGTATAATACGATTTAAAAAAGGGATGAGATAGAAAAGAATGGTATAATATGATTTAAAAAAGGTTGATGAGATAGAAAAGAATGGTATAATACGATTTAAAAAAAGGTTTGAGATAGAAACGAATGGTATAATACGATTTAAAAAAGGTTTGAGATAGAAAAGAATGGTATAATACGATTTAAAAAAGGTTTGAGATAGAAAAGAATGGTATAATATGATTTAAAAAAGGTTGATGAGATAGAAAAGAATGGTATAATATGATTTAAAAAAGGTTTGAGATAGAAAAGAATGGTATAATATGATTTAAAAAAGGTTTGAGATAGAAAAGAATGGTATAATACGATTTAAAAAAAAGGTTTGAGATAGAAAAGAATGGTATAATACGATTTAAAAAAGGTTTGAGATAGAAAAGAATGGTATAATATGATTTAAAAAAAGGTTTAAGATAGAAAAGAATGGTATAATACGATTTAAAAAAAGGTTTGAGATAGAAAAAAATGGTATAATACGATTTAAAAAGGTTGATGAGATAGAAACGAATGGTATAATACGATTTAAAAAAAGGTTTGAGATAGAAAAGAATGGTATAATACAATTTAAAAAAAGGTTTGAGATAGAAAAGAATGGTATAATACGATTTTAAAAAGGTTTGAGATAGAAAATAATGGTATAATACGATTTAAAAAAGGTTTGAGATAGAAAAGAATGGTATAATACGATTTAAAAAAGGTTTGAGATAGAAAAGAATGGTATAATATGATTTAAAAAGGTTGATGAGATAGAAAAGAATGGTATAATATGATTTAAAAAAGGTTTGAGATAGAAAAGAATGGTATAATACGATTTAAAAAGGTTGATGAGATAGAAAAGAATGGTATAATACGATTTAAAAAAAGGTTTGAGATAGAAAAGAATGGTATAATATGATTTAAAAAAGGTTTGAGAGTACCCATGGAAGGAATTAAAAAAGGCAAAAAGGAAATAAAAGAAAGACGAAAAAGGTTTCAACATTTTTATGAAACAGAATACTTTTTGTGGAGAATTTTTTAGACACGTTCCTGGTAAAAGGGAATATGAAATATAAGGCAATGGCGGCAATAAAATGTGTTGACTGTAGTGAAGAAGAAACAACAAAACATTGTTTTTGGATTGGAAAAAAAAAGAATTTTGGGAAAAGCTTAAAAATGACTATAGACAGGAAGGGTTTAAACGTATAAATGTGAATATGATATTATATGGGAAATATGATAAAGAAATGTGATATTGTTAAATGGGATAAAGCACTGTTTGCAACAACATGGGTGCTGTAGAATTTGTTATACAACAAGGAAATGGAAGAGCATAATGTATTAACTGAAATAAGAATATGTCAAGGAAGAAAGGGTGGGGGATAGATGGTAAATATAAAAGAAAAAGCAATGAAAGAAACAGAACTGTTTAATTAAGTTCTTTTGTGTTGATAAACTGCCCTTTTGTTTGGATAACTTAAATACTTTTAAGTATAAATGTAAAAGAAATAAGTTTGTACATAACTGATTTTTTTTCCATATGATATAAAATGAATTTAAGTGTTAAAAAAGCAATCCTACTCTTTTAAATAGGTGCCATAGGATCTTTTACATCCACTTGGTCTACCATCAGTTCAAGCGGATTTATTTATTACTTTTATTTTATTTAACATTTGTTAACCAGGAAAGTCCGGCTTGGAAAGAACCCAATTTTCAGTAGCAGCCCAGGGAGAAACACTCCAGACGCATGTCTTTGTAATGTAGGAGGAAACTGGAGCACCCAAAGGAAACTCACATGAATGCAAGGAGGACATGCAGACTCTGCACAGAAAGCACTCCAGCCGAGAACTGAACCGGAGAACCTCTTGCTGTGAGGCGTCAATGCTACCGCTGCATCACTGCACCATCCCCAAGATAGAACCTTGGTTTAATCTCTTATTTGATGATAAACAAACTCAGGAATGTGGTACCCCCCTTATCTTGTACTACAATGCCAGCACTCCATTTAGCTGGTATTGGAATAGAACACACAGCCTTCTGTACCAAAGGCAAGTGCACTACCTGTTGTACCACTGACACTACTCAGGCTGAGCTTACCATAGCATAACATAGAATAGTCTAGAATAATTTTAAACATTTTTTATTTTCAGTTTTTGATAATGTGCCTATCACTATAAAGGACATAGATTATATTTTGGAAGTCAAGGAACTCTTTTTTTAATACTTACAAATGTCCTAGTCTTAATGAGCACATCAGTATTAAATGTCCTTTAAAGTTGTTGCCTGCTAGAAAGTGATTTTTTTACATGTAATTGGTATGTTAGGTCTTCAGATTTGTTTAACTATAACTTTAAGTAATGAATGTTTTTAGTCATGTGATTGGGTTAGCTTCTTTTAACAAGCATCTTCTGTAATAAGTCTTCATTTGTAATGAAGTTCAAACATACTGTATTTTAAACAAAAGCACTCAACTATCACTGAGTGACACTATTGGCTGTTTTCAGTATTTTTTCATCTTTCTTGTTATTTGCTACACTGTTTGCCAGGTGTGTAGGTGTTGTTCTTATTCTGAGCACGGTTTACTCTTTGTCATCAACAAACGAGCTATTGTTTGTAAAATTTTAAAAGAATATGCAGACCTTTATCATAAGAAGACCTTACTTCAGGATAATTTATTTAATGTAATCACAGACAACAGAAGTAAAACAGAAGAATAGAAAACAGAAACGAAGTGGCATGACCTACATATTTCTATGAAGAAGACAGTAACAAAACTATATATATGGACTCTTAAAAGTTAAAGCTAGTGGGTTGCATACCTGATGAATAAGCAGGTTTCTGAAGAGTCAGTCTTTGTTTAAAGAAAAGAGTGACATAAAATAAAGATCTCTAGCATCTGTAAATATCCTAAACTGACAGCAATATTATGTATAGGTTTATACTAGGCTAATTTACCTACCACTCTTGTCTTAGCCAAAAATAAATTACAAATATTATGTCTTATTAGCAGCATCCGTGGCAAGGCTAACCATCTGGTGGTATAAACCTTGGTTCTAGATGACTGTCACTGCAAAAACAGGAAAAAGGGGTTATGGATGGATAGATGGATGGATGAATGACCACTGGGACCTTTATAAGCCTAGCTATGCATTCTAAGTGCATCCTGCAAGTTATTTGAGCCTTCAAAGGTGAGAATCACATACTATACCTTATGTCTGTGAGATAAATCTTTAAATTTCTAGTCTCCCACCAGGACACAAGTGCTCTTCAGCAATTACATTCTGCTTGCCGAGCACACTCAAGCAAATCTGCAGTCTGCGGCTACCACTCCACCCATACAGTATAAGAAGGAATCAGTACTGCAAACTAAACAAGGATATACATTTTGAGCCTCAAGAGCAGGAGCACACTCAAGCAAATCTGCAGTCTGCGGCTACCACTCTACCCATACAGTATAAGAAAGAATCAGTACTGCAAACTAAACAAGGATATACATTTTGAGCCTCAAGAGCAGGGTCAGTCCACCCAGGCATTCTACTTGTACGTTTTATGAGAGTGAAGCTATTATATTAGTAGTATTTCTTAGTAGTTCTCAGCTTGCCAATAAAACTGACTGTTGTAGCCTTGTGTCGTCCCCCCCCCCCCTGCTAGTACAGTAATCCTAACTGTCCAATAGACAGTATACATTTAATTCACATCCCTGTGACTAAATTAACCATCAAGCAGCCCTCTCAGTACTTCCTGCCTTAGTTTGTATCACTTGGAGGCCCACCTGTTTATTTGCATCTCTATACATTCCCCTTCATTGGTAATGTATCTCCCTACTCTAATCTGTGCACAAACTGGTTACTAATCAGCAAGTCAATGTGAAGACACACTCCCAACCTTAATAAACTTTGCTGTCTCTTCTCTCCTTCACTTTACAGGTAGTTTGAATTATTACTTACCCCCTCTGAGGCCTTCACTGATTTCCACTGATTGCCTCTCTGGTTTCTTTGCATTCCACCTGGTTTACACCCCTTGTGCTATATCCCTCCCCAATACAAAGTCTATATTACAATCCTGCTGAGCATGGAGCCATCTTTAAATTTCTAGTCTCCCACTAGGACACAAGTGCTCTTCATCAATTACATTCTGCTTGCCGGTAAGCCATTAGACCTCAGGAATTTGTTTTAAAAGTGTTCAGATTTGTAAAGTAATACTTACTTTTTTCTCTTGTCTTGGTTGGCTCTGCCCTGCTCCGTTCATCCTCGCTAACACTCGGGCTGTCTCCACTCCCCTGCCCTGCCCCCTATTCCCTCCCGCCCCCACTACCTCTACATTTTTAGTAATCACAGCCACACCCACAGCTCACCCTCACATCACCTCCACCAATCACAGCTCTTCAAGTCATATCACATTATACCAAACCAACTTGCTCCACACAAAATACTCCCAATCACTCTCATTCCCACTAGGCATTTTTTACATCACCCACACTACTTCCCCATCCACATATAGTGCAACCCTATAATTCCTATTCAGACCCCCACCTAGTACCATCTTAAACTTTATAACCATGACTATCACACAACTAAGTCTAGTCTGTCTTCTCATAATTCTTTATAACACCACAAGTTATCACTCTAGCAATATCCCTAAACTTAGTAGCACAACACTACATTATGCACTCTCATATACAGACACCACACATTATAATAATATCTGCCCACAATTGTTCAAGAACTACATAACGGACCAATTCAGAACTAAACACATATGCTGTCATTCCTACTCCAAAAAAACACAATACTTTCTCACACTCCTCACCAAACTCCAACATCTGTATAACCATTTTAACTCCAGGCTCACCAGAAGTGAGGATATCCACCCCATCCCAGGCCCACATCCATCCTGTCCAACACAAACTGCTCCAACACAAATGTCAGAACATGACACCCCCACTTTCTTCATCCCTGGGCAAATCAACAACAGCAGCAAAACCAACCATCTTGCTAAATATTAATATTAGAAGTATCAAAAATAAAATACCTGAACTCCAGGCCACAATAGCACACTACTCCCCAGACATAGTTGCTTTAACAGAAAACTGGCTAAATAAAAATATAGCTAACTCAGAAGTTCTCCCTACCAGCTACAATATCATTAGACAAGACAGACCACTTCGTAAAGGGGGTGGAACTGCCTTACTGTACAAGTCCAACTTAATTGTCTGTCAATTATCAAACTCCTACCCCTCCCCCAATAATTGGGACATACTTATCTCACAACTTCAACTTTACCCTAAAAAGGTCATCACCACAATTGTGATCTATATTCCACCTGGTAATACACCTGCTAGCCTTGAAGACTTCTTATCCTGGTGTTCTTCCACATACTCACAAGAAACCATTCTAGGGGATTTCAACCTAGATTGGTTCACCTGTATATCAGAACCACCAAGTAATCTAATAAATCTCCATGGCTACCAGCAGCTAGTCCAAATTCCAACTAGATGTGATAAAAAATCTAAAAGGGAATCCATCCTTGACTGGGTCCTAACTAACAACCCCACATTGTACCCTCACACAGGCAGTCTCCCAGACACCTTAAGTGACCACAACATAATATACTTTATACGTAGTAAAACAAGCATATGAAAAAAACACTAACTATATATCCACTAGAAACACAAAAAAATTCTCTCCTGAGGTCCTCAACACTTTACTCTGTAACTGTGACTGGACCCCCCTAAAAACCCTCTGACCTGACCAGGCTGTAGCATATTTCAACAAAACATTTCTACAACACCTAGACACTGTCGCTCCATTGTGCAAAATTAAGGTTAGAACCTCTACAAACTCCTGGCTCAGTAAAGAAACCAAACAAATCCTCAAGTCCAGAGACACTGCCTGGCTTTACTATAAAACAAAACAAAGAAACACAAAGCCTAACTAAGTACCAAGAACTGCGCAACCATGCAAAACAATGCATTAGGCTGGACAAAAAAATCTTACTACACAACATTACAAACTAAATACCAACACAACCTGCAAAAATTTTGGGAAAATGTAAACCAGCTACTAAAATCCACCCGAAAGGCTACCCCCAAACCAACCACCCCTGACACTAAAGTTCCCATCGAAACACAATTCAACTCCCACTTTGTGAACTCAATTCTATCTTTAGTATCACAGGACAGTTTCTTCCTCACTATCCCCCCCCCCCCCCAACACAAATAACACTAATACAAGCTTTACTCTCAAAACAGTTTCCATCACTTCAATCAAAAGCATGCTCTCCAAACTAAAAACCTCATCAACAGCAGCCGACCTACTCCCCAGCTATTTCTTGAAACTCACAGCAGATGGTATTGCTATCCCAGTCTCCACTCTCATAAACAGATCAATTGTTGAAAACTATGTGCCCAAACTCTGGAAAATATCCTATGTTACACCCATACATAAAGGCGGGACCTCCACTGAACTTAATAACTACAGACCCATTGCTTTTCTCTCCCCCCTGGCCAAAATCCTAGAAAAATGCATCCATACCCAGATACTAAACTATCTCCTAGACAGCAATATCCTGTCACCCACTCAGCATGGTTTCAGACTTGCCCATAGTACCACTACAGCCCTCCTCTGCTTCACAGACACAGTAAACCATCTCAAAAATGAAGGCCTACAAGTGTCAACTCTTCTTTTGGATATGTCCAAAGCATTTGACACAGTCTCACACCAAATCCTGCTAAACAAACTAAACCAATATCATCTATCAAATTCCACTCGTACCTGGTTCCAAAGCTACTTAACTGACAGGTACCAAGCTGTGAAATGGGAAAATTCTCTCTCTCCTCAGCTGCCCATAACTATAGGAGCCCCACAGGGTTCTATCTTAGGACCACTACTATTCACAGTCTTCACAAATGACCTCCATACCTCCACACAGCATGCATCTATAATTCAGTATGCAGATGATACTACCTTAATATGTGCTGCACAAAACATTCCCACCCTCCTGCAAACAACTCAGCTAGCATTCTCTGACGTTGAAAACTACCTTACCAAAGCCCAACTTATCCTCAATCCAAAGAAAACTCAGCTTATGATTATAACCAGTTCTAACAAAAACACTAACAGTCAATTCACTATCTACTCCACAAATGCTACTCCAATTGCTCCAGTGGCACAGGCTAAGCTATTGGGAATAACCATAGACTCCCACCTAAAATTTGATAGTCATCTCAACTTAACTATTAAAAAAGTACATGCCAAACTGGGGTCACTCTACCGTATCAAACCATTTCTTACCAACAACACAAGATCAGCCATTGCTCGCTCCCAACTTCTATCCATCCTACTCTATGCATCTCCCATTCTGACTAATCTCAACAAAACTGAACTAAGCAAAATGGAAGCCTGCTATAACAGAATTGCCCACTTTGCTGCAAATTGCTCATATAGAACTCATCACTGTACTGCTTTGAGACAGCTCCACTGGCTTGAACTGCCCAACCTCCTAACCTACAATCAACTCTGCCTCTGTCATTCTATCTATTACCTCCCCAATAAGTGTCCTGCCCTCAAAAACCTAGTACAACATCACTCAGCCAAAAGGCCTCTTAGATCATCAAGCAAACTACTGCTAAAAGTCGCCAACAGCTACAATAGCTTTGGAGATGTGCTATATAGTAGTTCAATGGCTAAAAAATGGAACTCTATCCCTACTAGCATTCAAAACACATCACCCAAAGCCTCCTTTAAAGACCTTATCAGGCAACATCTCAAGCAAAGTTGGCAGTGCCATGATTGCTCTCCAGGCTAGTGAAAGCGGATAACATATACATACAAAATCTAGAGCACTTGATAATAGTTTTCAATCTTACTCACAAACACTGGCTAATCTACAATGTATGTACTGTACCTGTGTACTATGTATGTATTCTATCTATGTTCCAAATTTCAGCTGTACAGCACAAATCTATTAATTACCTTTATTTTTAAAATTAATATTTTTTTGTTTGTTCTCTCCACTGTAACTGTTTATGTGCTGCATACCACTGTAAAAACATGTCTCTTGTAATTTGTGTGTATACTGATCATGTCTAAATAACTAAATGTGTCTGTAATTTTTCTTTGTGGAGCTTTTCTCCCCGGGCCTCTGCTGAAAAAGGGCATCTTCGGCTCAGTCAGACACCCCCGGTTAACAAATGTAAAATAAAATAAAAATAAAATAAAATAAAATAAAACACCTTAACCATTATCCTAACCCCTAACCTCTCTGCTCCAACAAATATAAACATGATGTGCTGCAAACATTCCCCAGTATACAGCTTGGAAGCTTCTAGGAATCATTAACCAGAAGTATCTTTTTACTTCTAAAAGGTATATACTTGTAGTACCCCCAATTAAATTATCAGGTTTACCTTTGATTATATCATCCTGTCTTTTCAGAAGAATAAGACACAGTATTGTTCTTTTAAAAAAAAAAGGCTTTATTCAGATATGAATAATTTCAGTAGCCATGTTCTACTGCATGCATTTTTATAGTCACTAAACAATGAGTGGGTCCACTGGACAAGCTTCTGATAGGATGAAAGCCAGGGCATGTAGTTGGAGGAATTGGTTTTACTCTATTTGAATATTACGGATAAGTGACCAATTAGGTTCTAAGAGCTGCCATTTGAAATCTGGCCTTGCCTTTGTGGAGGAACAGTTTTTACATATATCTAAATGTTTTAACAACTTTTTTAAACAAAGGGTTACCAGTGTGTAAAAGAAAGTGCTTTCACATGATATGCTCCCTCATGTCCATCTCTAACAAAGTCCATATAGCAGTGAAATCAGATTATTTAGTAAGAATGGTGAATATAAAATGTTTAGTAATGGGTGAATCGGTAGATGGAATGAACCTTGTTCAAGATTGAAGTGCCCACTTTTTTAACACTTGTAATATTGTAATAGCTAAAGCTTTTAATAAAATTCATTAATGCTTTAGCTCTTAATTTGACATTATTAGTGAGTGTCCATGGAAGTTATCCACTTTCATAGGGCATATAAAGGTCCGATCTTCCTGTGTCCTGATTCTAGCATGGTGCCTTTATTGTTGGTATTTTAGTACATGAGGAAAATTAGTGAGCATAAAACATGTTTAAAAACATTCCAGATAGTGGTCGATTACCTTGGACAGACTTGAAATGGCCAAAAAAATGACAAAAAATACAACATAAAGAATATCTTTAATAGTAGCTTTTGTGATTAAATGTCCTTAAGTTCAAATACTTTTAATAGAACACATGGTGTTTAGTCTTGACATTTTGAAAGCATTAAGTCAAAGTTGCCAAGCACTGTAAAAAAGCCTGTACAGCTCATAAAAAATCAGATGATCACACATACTAGCTTTTTTCTGTGTCAGGTTGCTGCACAATGGGGATCGGGAATTAACCCTTCCCCCCTGTATTGCAGTTTTGGAGTTTAATATATCTAATTACAGGCAGTGTGGGGGGAGGTGCAGAAAGGTTTATTTAAATGATTTTTGTTTGTTTTTAGACCCGCAGGTGATTGATTAATAGTACTCAATCAGTTACCATTTGATTGTCTGAGCTTTCGATGTAGTGTTCTATAGTCATATTTATATAGATAGAGAGATAGACAGATAGCTAGATATAGTTAGATAGATAGATATAGATATATACATATACCACACTACAAGGTTTTCCAGTTCGATTCTTGCCTGGAGTTCCTTCTGTGTGAAGTCTGCATGTCCTTCCTGTGGTCATCTAGGTTTTGTTTGGGTGCTCCCACATTCCAAAGATATGCATTTGGTGGACTGAACACTCTAAACTCTCCACAGGGTTGAGCATGTGTGAGGTATGGAAGAACAACTGTGGGAGGGCTAGTCACCTAGTGGTGTGAACATTGCTTTTAGATGATTGTCACTGTTGAAGGGACACCCTGAACCTATGTGCAGAAATGGGAAAAAGTGGTTGTGGCTGGATGGAAATACATATATAAATATACTTCACCTGATTGACAAGACCATTTGATCAATGCTTTAAAAAGTCAAACTGTCTGTACTGAAATTACAGTACAGTGGAGATCAGGGAATGTGCCTTTTTCCCCACTGTAGTGTGATCTCAGAGATGGCACATATATATATATATATATATATATATATATATATATAAGGGTCACTTGACTTGACCTAAAACTCATTTGACTTTGACCCATTTGACTGACACCCAGTTGACTTAAATTTCATTTGACTGACAACTCATTTGACTGACTCCCATTTCACTGACAGCTTACAATGCTGAATTTCAACATACTAAATCTTAAACCATAGACAAGCTCACTTAAAACACCAATAACTAACCCTTTCCAGAACTTAAAAACTACTTACTTACCCTCTTAACAGAAATGGGACAATGTACAACCAAACTAGGTGGTGGGCTACACCCCCACACTCCCCAATGCGGGGGACACAAAACATTCGCCAAATTACTTTAGATACTTCCCATAACAATATAAAGAGACAAACTTACATTTAAAAACACTACGACACTACTTTCTACATAACTATTGGAATTCTAACAGTCAACACTGTAAGTTACAGTAATTCTTTTTATCACAAGCAAGTCACAGGTGAAGAAAAACCAACACCAAGTCTATGTCTTACATGTCGGTGAAATGGGAGTCAGTCAAATGAATTTTAGGTCAAGTGAAGTAGATTAATTTATATATATATATATAAATATATATATATATATATATATATATATATATATATATATATATATATATATATATATCTATATATGGGTCTACTGAAAAAGATCGAAAATCCACTTGTTTGAAAACGAACAGTGGATTCTCGGTTACGCGAAAGTGCACTTAAGCAATAGTGTACTTCCGCGAAGAACGGTTCAACGAACCATTAAGGAACACAGGTGCCGAAGCACACTACAGTGGGGAAAGGGAATTCATGTGTTTCTACACTGTAGTGCAATTTCAGAGTTGGCATATTTAAGTAAGGGGGTGTGGAGGGCACAGCCCCCACATGGGGGGTGCAGGGGGGCTTACCCCCCTGCAAAAACAATGTTACTGTGTTCTTTATGGGTTCGTTGAACCAATGTTCGCAGAAGTGCACTTTCGTGTAACCGCAGGTCTACTGTTTATATTCGAAGAAGTGAGTTTTCGAATATATACAGTAGACCCATATATACATATATATATATATATATATATATATATATATATATATATACATATATTTATATATATATATATATATATATATATATATATATATATATATATATATACTTAGCTATGGGTTGGCCAGCATCGATCTGTATTGCTTGCCCACTTTGGTTAATATGTACAGATAGTCAACAGATATGTGAGATCAACATTCTTGTGGAGCCTCAGACTCTATATATATATATATATATATATATATATATATATATATATATATATATATATATATATATGGATCTAGGAAATTTCACCGAATGCACATTTCACTGAAAGTTAAATTAGTGTGCACTTTTCACCGAAAGCTCAATTCACCGAAAACACAAATCACCGAAACACATTTCACCGAAAATGGTATATGGCCTTGTTCTCACTGTAGTGCGACCATGGAGTTGGTATATATAGTAGGTGGGGTGTGGGGGGCACTGCCCCCACAAAGGGGGGTGTGGGGAGCATAGTGCCCCCCACATATTTTAAATTTGTTACACTATATACATGCATACTTGCAATTGCAATCTATTACTCTTATCCAAACATGATATATACGTGAAATATGTGGGGGGCTCTGCCTCCCACATCACCCGATGTTGGGAGCAGTGCCCCCCACCCCCTACTATATATAACAACTCCAGGGTCACACTACAATGGGAAGAAAGCCATATACCATTTTCGGTGAAATGAGTTTCGGTGAATTGTGTTTTTGGTGAATTGTGCTTTCGGTGATTTGTGTTCGGTGATATGAGTTTCGGTAAAATGTCCTAGATCCATATATATATATATATATAAATATATATATATAGATATATATATATATATATATATATATAGATATATATATATATATATCTATATATATATATATATATATATATATATATATATATATATATATTGCAGGCAGTGTAGGGTGATTGCTTCCCTGTAATAAATACTTGATTTACTTTTGCAGGTTCTGAGGATTAGCCTTACAGCATGCATTATAGCATATCGATGTGTTTTTGTTGATGTTAAGCATGTTGATATTTGTGTGAATTGACTGTTATTAGTACACACACACACACACACACACACACACACACACACACACACACACACACACACACACATGTTAAGGTAGGCTGTGCAATGTATATGTATTACACAATAACAAAAATAAACTGAAAGATTTCTTTTGCAAATGACCATCTTTCAGTTTTACAATCCATGATTTTGCCAGACATTATAATCTTTGATATTTTTCTGAAGTACATAATTAATACAGCCTTTGTGCTCTACTTAATCTTCAAACATAAGAGCATCCTTAAGCTTAAAATTATAGTTTATTATTAAATCACTTACAATTCTTCTTCATTTATTTAAAATCATAACATTTTAACAGCAGAAGTGGTCATTTTATTTGTATAAGTCCTAACTCTGCTTCACATATTCATATGTCTGACTACATTCTCTTCATCTCATCTCAGTTAATCATGTCAGATTCATGTCCCTCTCTCTTCAGAGACACCAGATCTTTCTATTAAACATCACTCATAATCTAATAATCTATGTTCCCACTACAGTCAAAGTGTGAGCAGCTTACTTTCGCAAGACATCATAGTGCTGAAAACAATTCTGTGTCTCCCCTGTCACTCCCCTTCTTGTATCTTATTTCGACTGAAATCTCTCTACAAAACATGCACTCTTATGTACAAGGATCATGTTTAATATGTCCCAAACTTTTAATATGTTAATTTTATCAGGGCTGCATCCCACTGCCTTCTAAACCTTAGTTTATATTCTGTGTCGCATAGCTCAGTAGTATGATCTTCTGTCATTAAATATTTTGACAGTACATATGAGGCAAGTTATTTATTTGTTAATTATTGTCAGATGCTGTTCAATTCAACCAGGACATGGTATGGCTTCTGCTTACACTAAATGGAGGGGCAGATAGAGAGTGTTCATGCTGCTAGATCGGCAACAATCTTAGTGAATGCAAAGACTTTGAAACCAGTTTGCTGAAACTACACTACTTTCAGTGAACCTCAGAGAAAGTCATTTTTGCAGAAGGGCAAGCCGTCATGCACCCCATTTAGGGGAATACCCCTTACACCCCCCCTGGACTTATGTGTACCTTCTCTAAGGTTGCACTACTGTGGGCAAAGGAGAAAACTCTACTATGGGCAAAAATAAATTTAGCAAATTTGAATAGAAGTCTCTGCATTCTGTTATGATGCCATTCCTCTATGGGGAGGTGCCGATTAAGGTGAACTATGTGCCGTATCACAGAACACTTAGAACAGTCAGCAATGATGGCTGTTGTTAACTCTGAGTTAATAACAGGAAGCCCATCCTCAGTAACAACAGCATGGAATATACCTCTGTGAAGTCATGGTTAATGTGGAAGGCCTCTGAATGACAAAGACTGCTGACAACTGCAAGCTGGAGCAATCATTAAATCCTTCAGTCATGTAGCTATCCTTCCAGAGGGTCTAGAGCAGACAAATGATTGGTACCCCTGCAAATTACAACATCAATAGTACACCTCTAAGAATAGACTCAGTGGTGAGAGATCTAGGCACACAGATAGATAGCCTGAATTTGGACTGCCATGTATCCACAGTGGTGAGGAAGTCCTTTCATGTGACACAACTTATAAATAAAGGGATGGCATCCAGATCCAAGGAAATTATAGTCTGGCTGTACATAGCCCTCATTAGGCCAATAATTGAGTACAGTGCATCATTTGGCATGTACTTGACTAGGCACTTTTAGCAGCTGAACTAACCTCAGAGGTTCCTCAGAAAGAAAATACAGGGTGTAAAAAACATGAACTATATGGATAGACTAAAAGCCCTATCCCTTTACTCTGTTTCCTACAGACTATTAAGCAGTGACCTATGCCTGACCTATAAGGCACTCACAAAGCCAGCGCTGACGGAGCTGCTACACATCCACAACTCAAGCAGCATGACGGTCACCTAATGTAGGTATCGAAACTTAGTCAGCAACTCAAACAAAACATGCTGGAGAGACACATATGTGTCTCAGAGATCGCCCCTTCTTTGGAACCGGCTTCCTATTCACATTAAGCAGAGCCCTTCCCTGGCCCTCTTCAAATGCAGTTTGGAGCAATGGATAGGGAATCATAAATTCACAGCTGGGGTAGTGACTACATCCCTTATAGACAGAGGCAATCTGTAAGATACTCAATGCACAGGTATAAATCCATGCCATACTCCTGCCCCTCGAGGCCATATAGTGGGTAAAATTGGGTCATATTGGCTAGGCTTGCAAGAGCCCTTAAGCTGTTAGCTTAGTAATCTCCTATGAACCTAAGAATACAGGTATTAGAACCACTCAGCAGGTAACATTTTCCAGGCATGCCAAGAACAAACCATCCTCTTATAATGCTCCGTAGTGCTTAGATTGTTGAGTTCCTCACTAGCAGACTTTGGCTCAGAATGGCCCTGGCATGTCACTGATATTTAAGAAGATGTTTGCTTTTAATTTATGAATATTCTCACATTTTTGTTAGCATTTAGTTTTTATTTTTTTTGTGTATCATTATTAGAGGTTTTTTTAACATATTATTAAATTTTCCTGGTGAATCATTTTTCTTCCACCTAGGCTTTAGCCTGCTTTACGAGTTTTGTTTTTCCTTTCTGGATAAAAAATCTCTTTAACTGCTGCCCTTGCAAGTTTGGTCAACTGAGGAAGGGAGTTTGATTGGTTAGACCCATGTTTAAATGAATGGATTCAAGACTGTGTTTTTAAGATCTGCAGAAGGCAGTTTGTCAAAAGCACTTATCTTTTATTAGTAGTAACGTTACCGGTTATCAGAAAACTTTTCAGAGTTTAGACTCTCATTGAGTTTTATATTATTTTACTTCTAATCTTAATAAAGAGTTTTCATCATGGAAGAACAGCTTTGTTTTATTTTTGGTACTTCTGTAGGTTTGTTGACAATGCCCGAGTGGGGTATTATATCAAATGTTTTAGCCAAATCTAGGTAAGCAGTAAACACAGTTTTCCCCTCATCCATTGCCTTAGTGATCTTTTCAAAGAAGTCCACCAAATTCAGTAAGCATGACCTTCCTTTGACAAAGCCAGAATGGGATAGATCTAGTGTCTGGAGGTCTCCTATATCCTTGTTGATAATTTATATGATAATTCTTTCCATAGCTTTACAAATAAGACTAGTTGGACTAATGGACCTGTAGTTTCCAGGATTTGTTGTTGGTCCTCCCTTATGAAGGGGGATGACCGTCACAATCATCCATTCATGTGGCACCACGCCTGTTTTAAAATTATAGTTAAATAATGACTCTAAGGATCCTGATAAGTCTTCATGAGGCATCATGGGATGTTATCAATGTCCACTGAAGCCATGGTTTTGGCTTTGGTGAGCAGCTAATACATACACCCCTACTTATAGTTGGAGGGGTTATATTTGATGATAGTTTTGGGTGGATGGTTGGGGGGGGTGAGGGGGGGTGGTAAAGTTGGAGCTAAATTTGTTTGCTAACAGGTTCGCTATATCACCAGGCTCTGTGAATGTGGCACCATTGTCCGTCAGTTCAGCACATTGCTGTGTGCTGCCTTTGATGTTTCTGACATAGCCGAAGAAGGCCTTATGGTTATTTTTCAGTCGGGAGGCTGTCTTAACCTGAAATTGGCTTTGCTTGACCTAATTAGCCCTCTTAGTTACCTATTTGATTTGATAAGAGAGTTTTTATCTTCATGGGAATTACCCTTCCTGATTTTTGCCATATTTTTTTTCCTTTTGTTGTACATTCTGTTGGATGCCACAAGGATGGTTTGTTTCTGGGGCTGTTCCTGGGCACACTTCTGATAGATACAGCAGCCTCTATACAACCATTACCATAGTTATACAGAATTTCTGAGAGCAGTTCAGCATAGCTTGCTGTGTTCTTGGGATTTGGAGGGCCTCTGAATTTTGACAAACTATCACTTAATAAAAGGTAATTTGCCTTGGAATAGTTTCTAACTGTTACTGGTTTTAATGGGATTACAGAGTTGATTTTGATTTAGAAGAAGAAAGATTTATGATCTGACCTTACCAGGGAGGACGAGACATGGGGGTGCAGTATTCTCCCATATTTGTGAGCATGAGGTCCAGTATGTTGGAGCCTCTAAGTAGGTGTATTCACTATTTGGTCATGGATGTTTGTATTTATGAAGTCCAGAATCTTTGTGCCTATATATTTGAGGCAGTGTAGGATTCCATGTTTAAAGAGGGCTAAATAAGGTCTCCCATGAGTAGGGTGTTAGGTTGGATGGTAAATGCAGTATGTATAGGTATGCATTGTAAGCTTCTTGGTGCATGGAGGTTGACCTATAGCTGGCTAGGATATAGTACAGGAGTTTGTCTATGGTGATCTGCACGTGGAGAAACTCCAGTATGTCATCCTGTATGACCACCCTAGAGGTATGCTTGTTTATTTATTTATTTATTTATTTATTTCCAGTTTGATGACCGGGGAGGTCCACTGGGCTCAGGGAGCCCATTTTCAGTGGAGGCCCGGGGAGAAAAGCTCCACAAATCTAATTAGATACATTTTAAAATCAAAGTAAAACATACATAGTATAAAAAATACATAGTACATAATAAAAAGATCAAACAAAAGACACAAACAGTTTGATTCAATGTCAATGTGATAAACAAACAGCAGAATGAACAAATAGTTCAGAAGAAGAGAGTATATAGTATAGAAGTTGGAGGAAGTAATTTGTTATAAGAAACAAATGAATAATTAAGAGTGGGTTAGGAGAGGAGAGGTTGAGAAGTAAGGAGAGGTTAGCCAGGGGTAAGGAGAGAGGAGGGTTTGAGAGGCAAAGGAGGAAGAGAGCAGTTGCATTTCCTGTTAAGTAAGTAGTAGGAATGAAGGTGAGATTGTTAATGATGTATATTGAAACACCTCCACATTTAGTCATTGTTTGTGCAGCTACTGGTCTAAAAGAGTGTAAGGCACTGAAACCTTGCACTGCCGGAGTACTCCTTGCCACTTTAACCCATGTGTCATTAACTGCACAGATGTCTATATTTTCGAGTGTGAGGAGGACTTGGAGGGAGTGTAGTTTTTTGTTTAGGCTCCTGGCATTGAGCAGTAACACCTTGAGGTTCAGTTGAGTTGATTTTGCTATGTCATTAGCTTTGTCAGTTTGGCATTGCCTAAAAAGGTGCTATTTGGGTGGATAAAGTTTTAGCCATTATTTTAAGGCTTAGGGGGAAAGGTGCAGACTATCTTTGGCAAAACAATATGGTCGGTTAACCATGTCTTTCCTAGCTGAAAAATATTGGATCTCCTTAGAATGATACCAGAAAGACAGCCAGTTTTTGAAATTAATCATTTTTTTCTCATATTGTGGCATCTGTTAGATATATATTTAGAGATTTATAAATGCATGCAGTTAGATGCATATACTTCTGCTTGCTAGAATATATGTAGAATAATATAGTCAGTTAGATGCATGCATTTCTGTTTGTTAGCATGCATATATTAAAGGGTTAAACTGTTCTCAGCTAAAAAATCGAATAAATAAAATATGGCATTCATCTGTAATGTAACATAAATGTTCAGGTTCTGGTACAGCTTGAGATAAATGCTGATAACAATAACTCCTTAAAAAAGACATTTAGCTGAATGATCAGTGCTTAATACACGTTCAAGGATTACAGATAAGAACTACCTGAGATGAAGGTGCAAGAAAGAAACTGGGTTGGAGGCAAGGACAACCTACTGAACTGTCATGTAATTCACCTTGAAACATGAACACAAACTAGCTTAACAACAAACTGCATGCCATTAGAGGATATCAAAGTAACAGACTGCAAATTCCAAGGGTATTAAACAACAGACTTGTTCTCATGGAAATTGCAGAAGAAAAAAGTGTATAAAAAGACAGTAAAAGTGTATGATGTAGGATTTGATTTGTTGTTAGATCTGCTTAATGGAGAACATATTTCATGTTGTAAGAAAAGCAAACTTGAAGACAGTAAACCCTGCAATCTGTATAGTGTTGTATGTGTCGTCTGATATATGGACAAGTTATTTCAGTAGTTTTGTGCACGAAAGTTAAATACTGCTGAGAAGGTTATAGTCTGCAAAGTTTATGTGCACTAACCAGACCTGTTTTTTTTACAAGGCACTAAATCAGCAGCTAATCAGACTTTGGTTTTAGCACGCAAAAGCTGGTTTGCATTTATTTCTACTAGGCACTAACACAGAGCTGCAGTCGGCAGCTTCAGTAAGTAAGACAAGACTGTCATTCATTCATTTTAAATAACTTTTCAATGGTGAGCCTTGCCTGTATCCAAACACAGGGGGAGTGGTGCCTTGTATAAGGTCACTTCAGTAAAAGCACAGTAACTAACATTTATGTACATAATTAAGTCCTGAATAGGAGGAGTATTTTAGTTTCCAACAGTTTGCAGCACTACAGTTCCTCAGATATCTGAATCCAGAGTAGGACTGCCATGCAGGAAGTAAGCAATGCCATATATTCTCCAGGTTGGTAAAATCTCAGGTTCGAAACTGTAACTGCCAGCTTCATTTCACCACTTTTTCAAGTAACTACAGAAGTTTTCCAACCATCAACGACAACCAGACTAGACATCTCAAGCTTTCGTCAGCATCATCCTTGGTAATGGTAATATTAGACACAGACAAGACCAATTATGACTCCTTCATTATAACAAGTCTCTTATTACTCCATCTGATACTTCTCGGCAAAAAAAAAAAAAAAAGAAGTTAGTGTCAAAGCCTGACATTGTATAATTTAAAGTACTAGATAATTATATTAGTTCAGTAGTTTTCATGAAGTCATGATAGAAAAACACATGAAAACACATCCACTCACATTACCAAATGACTGAATCCAACATAAACAAAAATGGAACAAATCCTGCCATATTCTGCTACTCCAAATAAAACTGCAACCAGTTTCACCTTCCTACACTTTTTTAATATCTTAAAACTTAGCCTTACTATGCATATGAAGCAGGGTAACCAAAACAAACCAAGCACTACAAATGAGTCATGCGCGGGATTTGCATCTTCACCATATAGAAGCAGGAGTTATCCAGCACACACTCCATAAGTTCTGAGTTAAATATATAAAGTCCATTTCAGCTGTGGGATAAAATCAAAGCTGCGTAATAACAAGTTTCAATGCATGCTGCCCAGCAGTATAAATACATGATAATGTGACATCGCGACATCTCTTTTTTCCAACAGTATAAATACATGATAATGTGATATAGCGACATCTCTTTTTTCCAACAGTATAAATACATGATAATGTGATATAGCGACATCTCTTTTTTCCAGCAGTATAAATACATGATAATGTGATATAGCGACATCTCTTTTTTCCAACAGTATAAATACATGATAATGTGATATAGCGACATCTCTTTTTTTCCAACAGTATAAATACATGATAATGTGATGTAGCGACATCTCTTCTTTCCAACAGTATAAATACATGATAATGTGATATAGCGACATCTCCTTTTTCCAACAGTATAAATACATGATAATGTGATATAGCGACATCTCCTTTTTCCAACAGTATAAATACATGATAATGTGGTATAGCGACATCTCCTTTTTCCAACAGTATAAATACATGATAATGTGATATAGCGACATCTCTTTTTTTCCAACAGTATAAATACATGATAATGTGATATAGCGACATCTCTTTTTTCCAACAGTATAAATACATGATAATGTGATATAGAGACATCTCTTTTTTCCAACAGTATAAATACATGATAATGTGATATAGCGACATCTCCTTTTTCTAACAGTATAAATACATGATAATGTGATATAGCGACATCTCTTTTTTCCAGCAGTATAAATACATGATAATGTGATATAGCGACATCTCTTCTTTCCAACAGTATAAATACATGATAATGTGATATAGCAACATCTCTTTTTTCCAACAGTATAAATACATGATAATGTGATATAGCGACATCTCTTTTTTCCAACAGTATAAATACACGATAATGTGATATAGCGACATCTCCTTTTACCAACAGTATAAATACATGATAATGTGATATATCGACATCTCCTTTTTCTAACAGTATAAATATATGATAATGTGATATAGCGACATCTCTTTTTTTCCAGCAGTATAAATACATGATAATGTGATATAGCGACATCTCCTTTTTCCAACAGTATAAATACATGATAATGTGATATAGCGACATCTCCTTTTTCCAACAGTATAAATACATGATAATGTGATATAGCGACATCTCTTTTTTTCCAACAGTATAAATACATGATAATGTGATGTAGCGACATCTCTTCTTTCCAACAGTATAAATACATGATAATGTGATATAGCGACATCTCTTTTTTTCCAACAGTATAAATACATGATAGTGTGACATAGCGACATCTCTTCTTTCCAACAGTATAAATACATGATAATGTGATATAGCGACATCTCTTTTTTCAAACAGTATAAATACATGATAATGTGATATAGCGACATCTCTTTTTTCCAACAGTATAAATACATGATAATGTGATATAGCGACATCTCCTTTTTCTAACAGTATAAATACATGATAATGTGATATAGCGACATGTCTTCTTTCCAACAGTATAAATACATGATAATGTGATATAGCGACATCTCTTCTTTCCAACAGTATAAATACATGATAATGTGACATCTCGACATCTCCTTTTTCTAACAGTATAAATACATGATAATGTGATATAGCGACATCTCGTTTTTTCCAACAGTATAAATACATGATAATGTGATATAGCGACATCTCTTCTTTCCAACAGTATAAATACATGATAATGTGATATAGCGACATCTCTTCTTTCCAACAGTATAAATACATGATAATGTGATATAGCGACATCCCCTTTTTCCAACAGTATAAATACATGATAATGTGATATAGCGACATCTCTTTTTTCCAACAGTATAAATACATGATAATGTGATATATCGACATCTCTTTTTTCCAACAGTATAAATACATGATAATGTGATATAGCGACATCTCTTCTTTCCAACAGTATAAATACATGATAATGTGATATAGCGACATCTCTTCTTTCCAACAGTATAAATACATGATAATGTGATATAGCGACATCTCCTTTTTCTAACAGTATAAATATATGATAATGTGATATAGCGACATCTCTTTTTTCCAACAGTATAAATACATGATAATGTACTATAGCGACATCTCTTTTTCAACTACACAAATACCAACAGCTTTGCTCTCTACAAAACTATATGTTTTCACGTTCACTAAGTAATCACTCAGAAGATTAGTGTTTGGCATTCACATTGAGAATTTCAGGTGCTGTTCATGCCTGTGCTTTTCTGACTGTGTCATTATCAGCAGTAGCATTGGCTGAGAAGGAAAGCACAGGACCGTACAGCTGACAAAAAGGCAGTTCTTAAAGCTACACTTTATCATTGTCCGATTTCACATTGTTAGTAATTAAATAAGGAATTATTAAGCATAAAGTCACCGTGATATTAACTTTTTACTTTAAAGTCTGTTTTTTTTAGTTTTTCTCAATTACCTTACATTTGCTTGATGACAGAGGTAGAAGGTCAGCTTATCTAGTGTGTCCTTTAACAGCATTTAACATTCCTTGCACATCATTTAATATAACATAATTGTGCCATGCCTACTTAGCTTACTTCTGCCAGAGGCTTTCCTTCCAAGTAGCACCGTGCCCATGAGGCACGAAAAGTGGCTTTCCAAGTCTCCATCAGGATGTCTCATACCAACTTTGTCTGCCCTTGAGTGCATGCAACCATTTTCATGCTGTGGGAGAGGTGAGCAGACCATACACCCTTACTTCTTCCTCAGTGTGCCTCACTAATTTAGTGCTAGTGCTGCTAGTTAAACTTCTGTTGGGTCACAGTAAAGAGTCAGGCTATTTAGCTTGTTTAGAGAAGGGTGAAGAAATCAGAAGACCAAGAGAAAACCCACACAGACAGACAGAAGACACATAAACACTACTCAAACTGGGAGTCAGAGTCAGGCTTGATCACAGGATCTGGGAACTTTGCACAGAGCTCTTTCTACTGAGCCACAATGATGCTGTCCTAGCTATTAACTGCCTTGACTGCTAGTAATAGTTATTAGTACATATCAGTGATAACTGAGATGAGACAAGGGTAGACTTTTGTACAGAAAATTAGCGAGGGTTATACATAAAGAATGTAAAGTATTGTACATAAATGTCTGAAAGCAATGGCACCCATAGGTCCTCGATAGGTAATTCATTAACTTAAAGATTGCATAATTAACTTTGAATAATTACATTTCTTTTCTCCATGAACCAAAACAAAGCTAGATCTCTTTAAATGTATGTCACTTTGATTATAAGATCAGAAGGAATATGTTCAGGAGCTAACTTATATTGTCTAATGGAGAAGGGTGATGCAAATGCAGCATTCTGAAGGTAAGGGAAGACAGAGGTATGAAGGTAAGGAAAGACAGCAGTATGGAGGTGAGGGAAGACAGAGGTATGATGGTAAGGGAAGACAGAGGTATGAAGGTAAGGAAGACAGCAGTATGGAGGTGAGGGAAGACAGAGGTATGAAGGTAAGGGAAGACAGAGGTATGAAGGTAAGGAAGTCAGCAGTATGGAGGTAAGGGAAGACAGAGGTATGAAAGTAAGGAAGACAGAGGTATGAAGGTAAGGGAAGACAAAGGTATGAAGGCAAGGGAAGAAAGAGGTATGAAGGTAAGGGAAGACAGAGGTATGAAGGTAAGGAAGGCAGAGGTATGAAGGTAAGGGAAGACAGAGGTATGAAGGTAAGGGAAGACAGAGGTATGAAGGTAAGGGAAGACAGAGGTATGAAGGCAAGGGAAGAAAGAGGTATGAAGGTAAGGGAAGAAAGAGGTATGAAGGTGAGGGAAGACAGAGGTATGAAGGCAAGGGAAGAAAGAGGTATGAAGGTAAGGGAAGAAAGAGGTATGAAGGTAAGGGAAGACAGAGGTATGAAGGTAAGGGAAGACAGAGGTATGAAGGTAAGGGAAGAAAGAGGTATGAAGGTAAGGGAAGACAGAGGTATGA